>NC_092125.1:29607535-29892535 GCF_043159975.1 Macaca nemestrina
GAAGCATTCCAGAAGAAAACATTGTTAAATTAGTGTGTGTTAAAACAGTGTGTGTTATTGTTCCTGAAGACCTTCCAGTGGGACAAGATGTGGAGGGAAACAGCAATATTGGTGATCCTGACCCTGTGTAGACCTAGATTAATGGGCGTGGCTGTGCCTTAATTTTTAACAAAAAAGTTTAGACAGTAAAAATATATACAATAAAAAAATTGGCGCGGTGGCTCATGCCTGTAATCCCAGCACTTTGGGAGGCCGAGACAGGCGGATCATGAGGTCAGGAGATCGAGACCATCCTGGCTAACACGGTGAAACCCCGTCTCTACTAAAAAAATACAAAAAAATTAGCCGGGCGCGGTGGCGGGCACCTGTAGTCCCAGCTACTCGGGAGGCTGAGGCAGGAGAATGGCGGGAACCCGGGAGGCGGAGCTTGCAGTGAGCCGAGATCCGGCCACTGCACTCCCGCCTGGGCGACAGAGCGAGACTCCGTCTCAAAAAAAAAAAAAAAAAAAAAAAAAGTAAAAAATGGTCCGGGTGTGGTGGCTCATGCCTGTAATCCCAGCACTTTGGGAGGCCAAGGCGAGTGGATTGCTTGAGCCCAGGAGTTTGAGACTAGCCAGGGGAACACGGTGAGACCCCATTTCTACAAAAAGTGTAAAAAGTAGCCAGGCATGGTGGCACACACCTGTAGTTCCAGCTACTCAGGAGGCTGAGGTAGAAGGATTGCTTGATCCTGGGAGGTTGAGGCTGCAGTGGGCCCTGATTGTGCTGCCCTCCAGCCTGGGTGGCAGAGCAAGACTCTGTCTCAAAAAAAAAAAAAGAAAAACACAAAAAACAAAAAAAAAGTAAAAATAGTAAAAGCTTATAGAGTGAAAATAGAAAAAGTTTTTATACAGCTATACAATGTATTTGTGTTTTAAGCTAAGTGTTATCAGTCAAAAAGTTTAAAAGTTTATAGAGTAAAAAATTACAGTAAGCTAAGGTTAATTTATTGAAGAAAAAGTTTTTAGAAATATATTTAGTGTAACCTAAGTGTACAGTGTTTTATCAAGTATACAGTGGTGTACAGTAATGTCCTAGGTCTTCCAGTTCACTCACCACTCACTCACTGACTTGCCCAGAGCAACTTCCGGTCCTGCCAGCTTCATTCAGGAAGTGCCCTATACAAGTGTATCATCTTTAAACCTTTTATACATATTTTTATTGTGCCTTTCCTATGTGTATCTAAACAAATACTTATTATTTATAATTGCCTGCAGTATTCAATACAGTAACATGCTAGACAGGCTTGTAGCCTAGGAGCAATAGGCTATGTCGTATAGCCTAGGTGTGTAGTAGGCTATACCATCTAGGTTTGTGTGCCTACACTCTGTGATGTTTACATCTTTCTCTTTCTTTCTTTCTTTCTTTCTTTCTTTCTTTCTTTCTTTCTTTCTTTCTTTCTTTCTTTCTTTCTTTTTTTTGAGACCGAGTCTCACTCTGTCACCAGGCTGGAGTGCAGTGGCGTGATCTTGGCTCACTGCAACCTCAGCCTCCCAGGTTCAAGCAATTCTTCTGCCTCAGCCTCCCGAGTAGCTGGGACTACAGGTGCCTGCCACCATGCCCAGCTAATTTTTTGTATTTTTAGTAGAGACGGGGTTTCACCATGTTGGCTAGGATGGTCTCCATCTCTTGATCTCATGATCCACCCCCCTCGGCCTCCCAAAGGGCTGGCATTATAGATGTGAGCCACTGCAGCTGGCCTTCTTTCCTTTTCTTTTATAAATGAACATGCTTTAACATTTACTTATGAGTCATGGCTCACATGTATAGCAAGAAAGGGTTTGGTAAACAGGGAAATTCTCAGAATAGTCAGGATGAATACAAAAAGGGCCATAATGATGAAGTACAGGCAGCACACTCCATCTCAGAACAGTCACCAGCCACCAAGGAATTCCCTGATCATCTGAATGGGACTGAAAACAATCCAGTGAGTCCCCAGAGGCTCCTGCTCATTGACTCTTTTACAGTAGATGACACGCAGAAAAATAGCTAAAAATGGAGACCCAAAGTAACTAGCCATTGACCCTGTGTAATGGAAGAGTGACCCGTTTGGAGGTATCTGTACCAATGAAACCCAAACAATGTGGTTGAGAATTATACGGATGATAACCTTTAGGCCTAGGTGCCCAGTTTATCCCACTCAATGTAGGAACTGTGAAGCAGGGGGGATTCCATGTGAAGGGGAGAATAGCAGAACTTCTGTTTCTCTCTTAGCCAGTTGGGAAGGCTGTACAAATCAGGGCCGATCATCCCTGGTCTCCCCCTGAGAAACATGGGCAGCAGCTTTAGGTGGCCACAGAGGATGCAGGCAGCCTTCTTAAAAGACTTCTCCATGCTTGATAGGCAGTGCTGCGCAATAACATCAGTGCCAGAATTTCTTCATCCTGTCTTTTCTACATGTAAATTGATTTGCTCCCCTGTACTGCTCTGAGGAGCCCAGCACAGGCGATACAGCACACCTACTCAGCTACAGATTTCCAGTTTTTGTTTCTGTGTATAATAGTTTTGGTATTTTCCTGCAAAATTCTAAAAACACACTTAAAACTTTTCCTTCAGGACTCGCGATTTCAGAAAAATCAAATTTTGGGTTCATTACAAAATCATTCTACTTGTCTCTGCTGCCCAACTCTTATCTCATTATTATTTTCAGTTTGTCTAGTGGTTATGTTTGTAACTTTTAAAGTGCTTTCTCAAGCTGTATTTCTGGATCTATCATGTTTACTATGTATCTATGTACTTAATATTCACAAGGTCCCATAACAATTGGAATCCTTACATGTTCCTTATACATCCTACCCCCAAATTCTGTCAACTCTAACTTCTTTTTTTTTTTTTTTTGAGATGGAGTCCCACTCTCTCATCCTGGCTGGAGTGCAGTGGCGTGATCTCAGCTCACTGCAACCTTCACATCCTGGGTTCAAGTGATTCTCCTGCCTCAGCCTCCCAAGTAGCTGGGACTACAGGTGCATGCCACCACTCGCTGCTAATTTTTGTACTTTTTAATAGAGATGAGGTTTTGCTATGTTGGCCAGGCTGGTCTCAAACTCTTTACCTCAGGTGATCCACCTGCCTCGGTCTCCCAAAGTGCTGGGATTACAGGCATGAACCACCACACCTAGCCAACTCTAACGTTATTTTTAAACAGCTAATTTTCATAGAGTTTAAATGGTTCTCTGTAATTGTAATTAAGTTGTCCATACTTTGTTTCTATGTTGATTTAATAGAATTTTTGCTATTAAGATTGTGTAAAATTCTTTCTCCATAGATCCAAGACATACATGTGATTGACCACAATGAATAAAAATCACACCTGGGAAGTTCCAAGGTAATATTTTAGGGTATCATTTTTTAAAATAAATACAATTTTTTAAAAATTTTCTTGAGACGGGGTTTCTCTCTGTTGCCCAGGTTGAGTGCAGTGGTGCGATCACAACTCACTTCAGCCTCGACCTCCTGCACTCAAGTGACCCTGCCACCTTGGCCTCCAAAGTGCTGGGATTACATGTGTGAGCCACCATGCCTGGCCATGTATTGTTTTTTAATGTTTATAATCTCTTGTATTCTCAAAGTAATGCTCATCGTAATTAACTTTATACTTAGCCCTTGTTTTATTGCACAGATTTGTTTTTTCAGAATTTGTAATTGTCGTTTTAAATTTGTTATTGATATAACTAACATACAATTTCTTTTTGAAAATTTTAAAACTTTTTTCTCTTAAAATTTTTTTTTTGTATTCTATTTTCTTTTTTTCTTTTTCTTCAGGGTAACAGTTATTAATAACACACAATTTCACCTTCTCACTAACGTTGCTGTTAATAGGTTCTAAAGTTTCTTAATCATTGCATTTCTTCTACTAAATCCACTTTTATTTTTTGGAAAGGGAAAATGCTCTTTCGGGGCTTCTTGAAATTATTTTGTAACTTGAATCAGGTACTACTTATTTCTGCTAAAAATCTGTCATGTTATTTCCGTTTACTGGACTGCTGGACTAGGTCCATAATGATATTCATGACCTTCTCTAAAATAACTACTGTGACTTTAAGTCAGTTTTTAAAGTTCACAGATCATAGTGTATTTGTTTAAGAGCATTGGGAATTATTTATTTCCAAAATTCATGATTGCAGACATTGTGTGGTCAGCAAATGGTCACAGAGAAAGTCCACTGTATATATTCGACCTAGAAGGAAAAACACTGATAGAACCGTGAATTCTTTGGCTTCCTTATCCAGGCCATGCATGTCAGTGCTTCTGTCCCCTTGTTGGCCAGTATCTCAGTGTCTAGGCAGATGAAGTTCTTAGAAGGGTGCTGGTCAGCCAGAGATCACAGATACGCAAAAGTTGGCTTTAAAAAAAATCAGTGTCCTATAATTGGATTCTCCACTGCTGCAAACTCTGCTGTGTGCCACTGTCTGCCATTTGCCTATGCCTGTCCTAGGCTGCTCTTCTAAATTTCTCTTGACAGTAGCTTTAAGTCCCTGTCTCACTCGACACTGGACTTCCTTGATTTGTGAGTGGAATTTGCAAGTGTAAAGGTGTCCTGTAGTGTTTGTTCCTGAGGCATAGTTTCAAGTAAAATGGCATTTTACAGCCTGCATTAATGGGAAATTACTTTCTATTAGAATTCTGAATAATGTGCACATAATGTTTATAAAGTGAAGGAAAGATGTCAAGCATTTCACTAACAAATGAAAGCAAAGACTCTGCCAGAAGTGAATTCTAAGAACATTTTCTTCATCATTTCTCCTTTCAGCTCACAAATCTATAGGTTGGTGATTCAGCCTGGGCAGCTCTTCAGGTCTCAGCTGGGCTCACTCATGAGACTGGGGAACAGCTGGCTATCAGCTGGTGCCTCCCAGGTCTGGAGGTTGGCTGGGGTGACTTAGTTCGGCTCCACATGTCTCCCTCCATACATAGCCCTGGTATGTTCTCACAGTGAAGGCAGAGCTTCCACTGGAGTACTTGTCTCCGGGTACTCTTTTTCCCCAAGCTCCCAACATAGGCTTCTTTAGTGTGTTCCCAAGTCTACTTCACAATTTCTCCAAAAGATTCCAGTCATTTTACATGGAGTACAGAGACGGTCTTGCAGACCCTCTTCTTGGCCATAGGAAGTCACCAAAGTAAGGAAGGGAAGAAGAGGTGAGGAAGGCAACAGGGCCGACTCCTCTTGGTAAAGCACAAACAGTAACTAGAAAGTACCCACCACAGAGAAGGCAGGAGAGCAACTTAAGGGCAAACACCCCAGGCTCTAGAGAAAAGCAGATGCCGATTCCAGTCCTAGCTTCTCCACTCACCATGGGCAAGTTATTTATCCCCCAGCCTCAGATTCCTTGGAGGTAAAATGGGATAATTCCACTAACTACTGCCTTATGGCAGTAGTAGTTTGTGAAGATCGAATACAATCATGGAGCTTGGCATAGCAGCTGTTGCATGTGCACTCATGGAAATGATGGTTATACTGGGACTTAGGTGGGGGAATACTGTGGGCTTTAAAAGGAATCCCTAGCCTGTGGCGTATACTGCTAGCATTAGGACAAGGACAGAGATAAACATTTCCCTTGACTTCTTTTCACTTTCACAAGTCCACAGGCAACTTGCCCCAGTCTCCTGTCCCGAACACCACTACCCCACCCCAAATCCCGGACCTGGGCACTGTATTATACCAACAGCTGTGGAGCTCTTAGTTCCCCAGGCTGGTTCATACGAGGGGGCACCAGGGACCCGGCCAAGAGGTGCCCCTGCTGGATCAACCATCTGTGGCCCCTGGGCAGTGAGTGCTCTGGAGTCCACTGGTCCTTGCCTGGGGCCTGTGCTGGGAGGCAGAGGTGTCAATAATCCCAGCTGCTGGCCTCGCGGCCAGGGGCAAGGAGCATTCCAGCCAAGTGTCACCATCACCTTCGTTCTGAGTGGCCTGGGCCGACCCACAGATGGCCTCTTAGCTCCTCTCTTGGTGCCCTGGGCTCAGGCAGAGAGCATGGTGCCCAAGCACATAGTCTCATAGTGAATTAATGAAACAGCAACAAAGCAGATAAATGGTTTCACTGGTCCTTTACGTAGGTTCTTTCCAACAGCTTTGGAGAGTGAGGATGTCTTCTCATCCTCATCAGCACAAGATGTCATTCATGTTGGACAGTTTTGACAGTATGTACAACAGGAATGAGTTTAGTGAACAGAGAGATTCCCAGGATAACTAGGATGGATAGAAGAATGAAAAAGACAAAAATGGCAAAGCTCAGATAGTGTACTCCACTTATTTAGGACAGTCACTAAACTAAAAGCAGTTTTCTGTTCTATAGGTGAACTCTGATCCTATGAATAAGGCTGACCACAAGTTCAGTGAGACCCTGGAACCCACTGTTGATTGACTCTTTTACAGTAGATGGCAAGGAGGAAAACATCTATAATTAGAGTCTCAAGGTAATGAGCAATTTAGTCTATGTAACAGAAGAGTGGCCCATTTGGATATATCTGTACTGATGGGACCCATATGATGCAATGAGAGTTATCAGGATGAGAAATAACTTTCTAGCTGTAAGGAGCTCCATCTCTGTCTCTCACTCTGATGTCTGCTTAGGGACCTTGGTGTAGAGGTTCCCGCTGAAGAGTGTACTGGTGATGTGAAGGTGGTCAGGGAGCTGGAGAGTCCTCCTCACCACTTATCCTCTTCAGAATCCACTTACTTTCCCCTGAAGTTGATGATATATTGCCAGCATCTTCTTTTCAGATCTGTAAAATGTGCAGAACGAGGTCATTGTGCACATGATCCTCACGGGAAGCTGAAGCATCATCCTCATCGCTGCTGAAATTCTCCAGAATCCACTCAAGATTCCATGAAGTTGACATATGGGAACCAAAGATTATGTGAAATTGACATATGGGAACCATCTTCTTCCTTATCCATTGATTTGCCAGATGTTATGCTGAGATCTTTCAGGAGCAGCTGAATAGTCTTCATCCTTAGAGCTACCTTCATAAATGATGTCCAGAGGAGAATTGTATTCCATGTTCTTGAAGCTGCCTTGGTCTTCCATGGGACCTTCTCCAATGCCCTGTAACAAGGAAGCTGCTTCAGTATGTCCTCGACAGAAAGATTTTCACTTGCTTTTGAGTCCACGTTGACCACAGATGAGACCTCCTTCTCTGACCTCTCACTTGGAAAATCCCCTACCAGGTCTTCGGCAGAAGCTCCAGTGAATTGCTCCCCAGTGTGTACTCTGTTATGTGACCAGATGGTTTTGACCCACTGCTTGGGGCAGGCAGCATATCTTCTGGACCACTGAAGATATGTTTCTCACAGATGCGACTGTCTGCGGCTGTTGTCACAGGTAGTAGAGGAATTTACCAAGACAGCTATAGGTAAAGAAAGGCAGGTTTGTTAAAGAAAGTATGAAAATACGTTGCAAGATTATAACGGGCAGCACAGCAGAGAAGGGGCTGTCTGCAAAGAGGCAGGGGCAGAAGGGAAGTTTTATAGGGTTGTACTGGACAGTGTTATGTGCAGAACAAGGTCATTGTGTGGAATGACGTCATCTCTCAGAACAATTATTTATTCTTCTTCCGCACCTGGAGCCCCTCCCCACCTGAGGCCCCTTCCTCATCTTTGCTTACTTATCAGGATTCCACATTCCGCCTATGACAGAACAGCAATGACAAAGCTTTGGCATTGGGGTAGAGGTCTCATCTTCCAACTGCTTCCTGCTGACCAGGGGCGTAGAGTTGACCCAACCTATGGTTGTTGGTCTGTCAGGAGACCCTGTGGGCCATTGTCCTGGGTTGTAGGACCTAGGATATTGGATCATGCTGGAGGAGAGCATTCATTGGAGAGGGGGAGCATGTCTAGGCAAAACTGGCCTTCAGCTGAATGGGAGACTCCTAAAGGTAGCAGACATCATTGAGGAGAGACCAATATCCTGTTCATAGCACCATTTGAAGGTGAAACTACTGAATTCTAGAAGATAAAATTTTGTTTCTTGAACCAGTTACCAAAAAGGCAAAGAAAAACCCTTTGTAGTGTGACTGTTTTTCCTTATTGGAAGCCCATTTAGATAACCTGGAAGTTACACTTGATGAAAAAGTGTTTGAATTTAATTAGACACAGCATAGGGAGCCAATTTTAGAGAGACTATTATATCTTAATTACATATAATATTCCTTTTATGAATTTCACAAATTTTCTCATGATTTACACAGACCATCTATGATGTGCCCAGACTTTCTGACTTGTCCTAAGCATCCCTCTTTCTTAAACAAGCAGTCATTTTACTTTAGGACAAGACTTTACCATACAAATCCTTTCTCATGTAAAACCTTCGTAACCTTCATTACCAAAAACAACTCTTTACCTTTATAACTTTCTTTATGTTTCTCTTATTTCCTGGTTCCATTTTATCTTGTTTTACATATAACAATTAACCTTTGAATTAGACAAAAGTTATTTTCCTTTTTTTAGGAGTTTGTGGTTTATGCTGTGTGTTTCTGTGTGAGTTCTGTGGAAGGGAAGCAAATGAGGAGGTTATTTACATATTGTAGAAGTTGTTCCATCAAGAGATTACTCAGTTAGCTTTCTTGCTAGGGCTTGTCTGAATAAGTATGGGCTATTTTAAACCCCTGAAATAAGACTATCTAGGTTGAAGTTATTTGTTAAAGATTTAGATAGCTTTCCCAGGAGAAATGGGTCTATTAGAGGGAAAGATGAATTCAGAGGTTGGGTAAATATGAAGCAGGCACCCATCTTGGAAAGTATGTTTTTGCCCCAAAGGGGTGTGTGGTATTTAGATATTACCAGGGCATGGAGGGAAAATGGTAATTGAGCCCTTACATAGTATAAAGGGATGTGAATTTTTCTTTTGGAGGGAGAGGGTGCCACTTTTTCCATTACCCAACAGGATTTGGAGGAGAGTTGCTTAGAGAAGGAGATTAGTACAAAGTTACTATAAGTCATTTAGCCAAAATAATAAGTCCAAAATTTTTAAAAGGCAAAAATCTTTACTCGCTGATAGAGGGGAGACTCAACTTTCAAAACAGGCTGCAATAAAGACAGCATGAGGACAACTGGATCTGTCTCCTTTTTCTTCCCTCCTTTTTCTGTCATTCATTTAAAAGGCAAACAAAATTCTTTCATTTTTGTTTATATCACATGAAAATCTTGTTTAAAAGAGAAAGCCAAATTACATCTTTGTACTAGTGTTCTATTAATGTTAAATCCAATTATTAATAAAACCTTATAAACAAATCTGTCCAATCTTTATTAGCTTGACCATAAGGTAAGATTTCCATAAGCCTCTTATAACCTTTTATCGTTTTCTGTTAAACGGCAGATTAATTATCTAAGAAAACTATTATTCAGACACATGGGCCCAGATTCTGGACCCGCATTAGTGTGCTTTTATTTCAATTTTCAACCCATGGGAAAACTAAATACTTCCCTTCAAGTCTTAGCCAGTTTTTTAATACCCACAGAACTTTTTACAAGATCAGCCCTCCACAACTTACTTTTTAACTTGCTTAAACCTTCAGTTTTATTCCATTACTCCTGTAGGTTAGGCCAATCCTTAAAACCCTCTGAGCAAGACAAAAGTACATTCCCTTTAACGAAAGCCATATTTTCATGCCTTCTTATAACCTCCCACCAAAAGCATATTCTACTTCCTTCTATACTTTGCATGTAAACTGTTTCTCCAGCAGTCTCAAGTACCTGTTACAATGTTAACTCTCAGCAACTGTTATTTTTGGCGAAAAATCTCATGAGTAATTTTTTTTTTTTTTTGAGATGGAGTCTAGCTCTGTCGTCCATGCTGGAGTGCAATGGCGCGATCTCGGCTCACGGCAACCTCCGCCTCCCCTGGGTTCAAGCAGTTCTCCTGCCTCGGCACCCCCCCCACCAACAAGTAGCTGGGATTACAGGTGCCCGCCACCAAGCTCAGCTAATTTTTGTATTTTTCGTAGAGACAGAGTTTCACTGTGTTGGCCAGGCTGGTCTCGAGCTCCTGACCTCATGATCCACCCGCCTCAGCCTCCCAAAGTGCTGGGATTACAAGCATGAGCCACCGTGCTCTGCCCTGATGAGTAATTTTAACCATGTATAAGATTGCAGAGCTCAGGACAAGCTGTAGATTATGTCAGACTCTTCCCAGACTAACCAGGGGACCAGGCTAACTTCATATGTCCCCAGGCCTTATCTGGAATCTAATGGCTATAAAACAAACAAGTCAATTATTAAAAGTCATAGAAGCAGTTTATGGCCTTAAAGCATCTAGTAAGCAGTATCCGACTGCCTAATTTAGTTTAAATGTGTGAACTTTGATGACATATTTTATTTTACTTTACCAATAATCTTTAAACTGTCTTTTTAAAAGATTATGTCACGTGACCTAAAAGGCATTAAAGTTTTATTTTTCTGACAATATGTTTAAGTGCTTATTTTTCTTTAAGCCAATTAGAACTCTTTTATATAATCACATATAAATACACAGACAGAAATGGAGAATTAAGACAAAACTCCATCAACTGAGAAGTTTTTAGAGAGAAAGCAGGGGCTTTCTCTCTAAAACCTATATCTGTATACATGCAGACCAAATATAAGCTTTAAGTTGATTTTTAACTACAGAACTTTTAAAAGAACAATCTTTTAAAAATCTTTTATTGCCAGATTTCAGTCAGGACAAATGGCTAGTATTTCTGGCTTTTGAATATTTTACTAAAGGTAATTTATAACATGATATTAGTAAGCCTTAACCAAGAAGAAGACTTCAACACAGACATATGAGCTGTCTCCAAAGAGATGGTCAGTGATTTACAAGATCTAGAATTGCCCCAAAGGTAATTCAGAGAAAAGAAAATTTCAAGACAGGAAATCAGAAGCTGTTCATGGAGGGGAAAAGAATCAATAAAGGGCAAAAATACCACAAGTATTAAACCACAAAGGACTCACTTTGAAAGACAAGACTTGAACACATTGTGATAGGGCAAAGCTTTAGCCACTGATCTACAGCACAAGGTGACTGCCGTTTTTTCCAGAAGGAGTTTAAAGCGTTTTCAAGCTTGCAAAGGATTTTAACCGCTCAAGATAATTTTCTAAGACTAGCTATGTTGTTATTTTGCATCCTTCTTTCAATTTAACCTTTTTCTTTTATCCGTCTACCCAGTTCCAGTAGTGACCCAATCTAAAAGGCTGTTAACATCCAGATAGTAATTTTCTAGGTTTTTAGCATGTAAGCAAAAGGTTATTTCCAGAAAGGGGTACAAAAGGTTATTTCCAGAAAGGGGTAGAGGAGGCGCCTCCATGACAGACAGCTTTTGAACTCAAAAGGGAAATTTATAATTTTATTTGCTGCCTGCGGAGTTGCCCTTGGCTTTGTTTTGTTGGTAATGATGTTTGATTTGGAAGCCAGCTGGAGCGGAGACCCCCACCCCAGCAGAGGGCCATCGGGGGTGTCGGATGGGATTCTGTCCTGGGGGCCCTTCGAGCAGTCCCATTTCCATGGCCAAGCTTGTGGCTGAGGGGGCAAACTGTGTAAGGCTTTTCCCCATTTGTCCCATTGGGACAGTTTGCCTTTCAGTGGCCTGGCCTTCTGCACTGATGGCAGTTACCTGGAGGATATTCTGAGGGCAACCTAGACAGGGCTGGGGGCTCATAAAGCAGCCAGCAGTTGAGCCTGCCTTTTGTCCTTGTGTTTTCTGTGTTTTTCTTTCCCCTTAGCTCTGTCCTTTTTATTCTGCTCTCAGTTATAAAAGACTGAGGAGGCTAATTTGAGAATTTCCTGCATAGGGGCCATGCTATTAATATATTACACAAGAAAATTAGATGTGCCCTGTTTTCTCTGCACCTCTGAGCTCACTGTCTGTTCGACTTTTTTAAGTTTTAATTTCCAAGACTTGAACTCGCTGCCATGTCCACTGAAGAAGGGTTCAACTTTAACACTGATGAGCAGGTGCCGTAAGGCCACTTCAGCACCTTCAGTCCTATCTCTGTGGTGGTTGTCAAGGAAACTCAGCGGTCCAGGGTTTTGGTTTCGTCACCATCACCAACCCAGAGCATGCCTCAGATGCCATGAGAGCCATGAACAGAGAGTCCCTGGATGGTCACCAGATCCGCGTGGATCATGCAGGCAAGTCTGCTGGGGAACCAGAGGAGGTGCTTTTGGGACCCATGGGCATGGTCGCAGCTACTCTAGAAGTGGTGGGAACCAGGACTATGGGAGTGGCAGGTGTGACAGTTGACCTGGAGGATATAGATATGGATATGGACAGTCCAGCTACTATAATGTCAGAAACCAGGGTAGTTATGAATGCTACTCAGAAGGAATTACAGAGGCAGTTATGACAACTGAAATGATACATGTGCACATAATATACACAAGGAATAGCTCTTCTGATCCAGGATCATCCTTCCAAAAGGCTGTATTTATAAAGGTTTTTCGAGCTGCAGGGAAACATTTTATTTTATAGTATATCAACCTCTTGTTTTTAAATTGAGCTCCCAAGGTAGCTAGTTAAAGACCTTTTAGACAGCTCCATCTTTGTTTAAATTTTTTCCTCCCATTTGAAGCCAAATTATAAAACATTTGCCGGGTCTGAGTATTTTTCTTTTTACCAGTTTTTTAGTTTGAGCTCTCTGGATTATTGGATCTAGCAATAACTGGTCCTGGCATTTGACCAGACTGGTTTTTGAAAATTAATGTGTATCCAGGGACATTTTAAAAACCTGTACACAGTATTTATTGTGGTTAGGAAGCAATTTCCAAATGTACCTATAAGAAAACTGCATCAAGAACATGATTATCTAGGGATTTTCTTTAATTCAGATCACCAAACTGACTATATAGAAGAGTTGCTTTAAAATGTTTGCAAATGTCTTTTTTTTTTTTAATACCAGAAGAAAAAAATGTTGTTTGTCTTATATACTGCTTAGGATGTCCTTCACAGAGCTTATTAAAAAGATGAAACTGGAAAAAAAAAAAGGAAAATTAGATGTTTCTTTTTGAGAATCTGAGAGTTAAATTTGTCTTAATGTTTTAGGATGTAGCCCAGAGGTGAGTCTGAAGAAATAGATGGGGTTTGTCCCATGTTGGGATTAGAAAATGATGAGCTGCTGGGGGGTAATGTCTGCTGGGAACATGAACCACACTTTCTTTAGGGGCATCCTGCTGAGGAAAAGGGTTCTGCTCACATCACAAAGGGATACAAGTGCACTTTCTAAAGGGGCGTTCCACCCCCATTAGAATGGACCTTTCAGTGCTGGCGCCTTAAGTTGGGTGATCAGCCCAGGTATGAGGAAAAAGGGTAAAGAGAGAGACAGAGTGCTGCCAGCCCTGGAGAAGGGACAGGAATGGGGACACTCACTGCTCTGAGGCCGCTTGAGATCACCTGATTTGGGAGCATCCAGAGCAGGATGTCTGGCTGTCTTCATGGGAGAATTTAGAGTGAGAAAGAGGGCGTCTGAGTTCCCCAAAACCTGTGTGCCAATTGTGCCACACAAAGGGATTGGGGACTTTTAACCAGAAAGGATAGGAGAGGGTCTTCCTCCCTTCTGGGCAAGGCAGCCAAAGTTGTTCACCCTCTGGCCTTCAGGCTACACCAAGGTGTGGGCCTGGCCAGTTGTGATCAATTGCCAGAGGGATGCTGGAGTTCGTCTGCTGGAAGACAGGAAAGGAAAGCAAACTCTGAACTCTCACCTAATCAGGCAGTGGTGGTCAGACATCTTTTCACAGGGACCTTCTGGTCTGCTGAGGAGTGGCCCCGGCTGGGGACCTTCAGCTGTCTCTGTGCTTGGATGCTGTCACCAAGAGGTTGGAGTTGGAGGACAGGAAAGGGAGAGAGTAGAGGAAGAGGTCCCCGAACAGTCCCTGTACGGGCCACCAAAACATCACAGATGTGACTATCTGGGGCCGGGCTGGTGTTGCAGGTGGTAAAGGAATTTACCAAGATAGTTGTAGGTAAAGAAAGGCAGATTTATTAGAGAAAATATGAAAATACATTGCAAGATTGCAACAGGCAGCACAGCAGAGAAGGGGCTGCCTGCAAAAAGGCAAGGGCTGGAGGGAAGTTTTATAGGGTTGTGCTAGAGGGGGCTGCATGCAGAGGTCATCTCTCAGAACAGTTGTTCATTGTTCTCCACCTGGGGCCCTTCCCCACCTGAGGCCCCTTCTTTATTGTCGCTTACTTATCAGGACTCCACAACATTCTCATATTCTTGAGGCAAGATTCTGTCCATGAAGAGAGGAAGGGATAAAGAAAATGCAATATATATACACAATGGAATGCCCTTCAGCCTTAAAAATTCATGAAATCATGTCATTACAGCAACATGTATGGATGAGGTAGGAAAAATGCCCCAGAGAATCCACACCAAAGTTTCCTCCTCAGCAGCTGTGCCCACAGACAGAAGCTGTTTCTTCCCCGGGATGGTGCCCCAGGTCCTCCTGAAGCTGCCATGGTGCCCCCTCAGGAGGGTTCTGAAGGAACTGGAGCTCTTCTCCTCACAGGCCGAGTAGTATTTCTTTGTATATAAGCACCACATTTTCTTTATCCATTCCTCTGTCAATGGACACTTAGGCTGCTTCTATACGCTGTTGTGAATAATGCTGCAATAAACATGGGAGCACAGATGTCTCTTCCACATACTGATTTCATTTCATTTGGATAGATACCCAGTAGTGGAATGGTGGCAACATGGATGAACCTGGAGGACACTATGCTAAGTGGAATAAGCAAGACACAGAAAGACAAACATGATTTCAATCATGTATGGAATCTAAAAAAGTTTATCTCACAGAAGTAGAGAATAGAATAGTTGTTACCAGAGGCTGTGGAGGGGAAAGGGAATGGGGGCATAGGAAGCAATTGGTCAAAAAGTACAAAGCGACTGTTAGAAGAAGTTCTGGTATTCTAGTCACAGTAGGGTGACAATGGTTAACAATATTGTATATTTCAAAAAAGCTAGAAGAGAGGATTTTGAATGTTCTCACCAGAAAGAAATGATAAACGTGGCCAGGCATGGTGGCTCACGCCTGTAATTCTAGCACTTTGGGAGGCTGAGGAGTGTGTATCAACTGAAGTCAGGAGTTCCAGATCAGCCTGGCCAACATGGCAAAACCCCAACTCTACTAAAAATACAAAATTAGCTGGGCATGGTGGCAGGCGCCTATAATCCTACATGGTGGCAGGTGCCTGTAAGCTACTTGGGAGGCTGAGGCAGGAGAATCGCTTGAACCTGGCAGGCAGAGGTTGCAGTAAGCTGAGATTGCACCGTTGCACTCCAGCCTGAGAGACGGAGCAAGACTTCATCTAAAAAAAAAAAAAAAGAAAAGAAAGACCAGCAAAGTCAAGAGTCAAAGGAGCAGTGTTGAAGTTGGGAGCTTTAAGAAAAAGGAGTTTTGGAACAGTTATCTTAGCAGATAAATATGCATGGCAAATGGTAAACAAGTGAGTGGCTGAGCAGCTGTGAGGATTCAGGCTAGAATAGTGATTTTTAACTACTCCTTTAAATCAAGGACTGTCCTGCATGATACTTTGTGTAGAACAAACACACACTAAATATTGTTGAATTGATTCTAATTTTTTAAAGTTTTCTTTTGAATGAGAGGAAAAGACAAGAGAAAAAAAGAAAACAAGGAAAGTGAAAGCAAGAGAGTGTTTCAGCTTTCCCAGGGCATGGGAATCTCGGAAGCGCTTTGCTTCAGCTTTCCCAGGGCATGGGAATCTCAGAAGTGCTTTGCTTGCTTAATGACCTTTACCAAGTCACCTTTTCAATACTGGCTTCATTTCCTAGGCAGCAAAACAGGGGAAATAATCTCTGCCTCCTTTTTGTCTTCCAAGAACATCATAAATAAATAATATTTATTATTTAGTAAAATAATATTTGTATACTCTTAGTAAAATAATATTTGTATACTCTTTTGGTTGCCTTATAGAAAAGAGAATATTTAATTTCCTCATTTTTATAGATTTGCTTCTCTTTTCTGGGCTGTTTATTATTATAGATTGGTTAGCAAGAGTTTGGCCTGTTGACATTGATTTTAAGACAATAGAAGGGGAAATAATACGAGCAATGAAAATTTGTGCCAAAAATAAAATGGAGAAATGAAATGAAAGGAAAGGATGTTTGATTACTTTCAACCTTACCAGTCAATATCATTGTCTTTAAATATCTCTTGGAGTTTCATGCAATTATTCTATCTCATCAGTACACTTGAAGTTGCATTTTAATTTCATGATTGATTTCCAGGAGACAGTTTCTCTTTGTATTTTACTCATAAAGTATAAATAAGCAAAATGATTATTTTTAAAAGTTAACCAGACAATACCTTTCTAAATATCATCCATGGTTTGCCAAGTCACCTATCCAAGTTTCCCTATGCTGAGGTAGATCACATGTCTATTTTTGATCATTAATAATAAGCTACCCCTTTTCTCCTCAGCCAAGGCTGGAGGCCAAGATCAGCCCTCAGGGATCATCATCAGGACTGCCATGAGCTGAGCCACCTTGTTTTCCTGCCGCAAACATGTGAAAAGAAAGAAAAAAGAAATAATAATAGTAATAATAATAAAGCAGTTTTCCTTCTGGCTCTGGGTTTGTTGTTATTTTGTGTAAGACCAACCCCTCCCCGCTTTTAAAGGGAATTATTTAACCAAAAAACTCCCTAGCATCTTTTCTGTGACTCTGAATTCATAATGTTGGTTATAATGTATGCTTTAATGTTAGGCAGGTCCAAGTCTGAAATATGGATTATAAAATTAACTGTAGGAAATCTGGCCGCAGCCCCAGGGATAGCCACTGTGTTAGTCTGTTCTCACATTGCTATAAAGAACTACCTGAGACTGAGTAATTTATAAAGAAAAGAGGTTTAATTGGCTCATGGTTCCATAGGCTGTACCGAAAGCATGGCTGGAAGGTCTCAGGAAATTTACAATCATGGCAGAAGGGCAAAGGGAAAGCAAGCATGTCTTCAGGAGGAAGAGAATGAAGTGGGGAGTGCCACACACTTTTAAACCATTGGATCCTGTGAGGACCCACTGCCATGGGAACACCAAGGGGAAAATCTGCTCTTAAGATCCAGTCACCTCCCACCAGGTCCCTCACCCAGCACTGGGAATTACATTTCAACATGGGATTTGGAAGGGACACAGAGCCAAACTGTATCAGCCACCCTTATGTAGTAATTTTAAAGAAAGATTTTTGGCAATTGCTGTGCCATCATTTTTTCCCTAATCCTTTATAAATAGAGCAACAGTTAATTGTCCAACTATTTTAAAAATGTCATGATAGAAAATTTTAAAATGTACTTGGGTTTAGAATCATTTTGACAATTTTGGGTTGGGGGGCATGGGGAGACTAGATCTTACTCCATCACCTAAGTTGGAGTGCAGTGGCGTGATCATGGCTCACTGTAGCCTTGGACCCCTGGGCTTAAGGCATCCTCCCGTCTCAGCCTCCTGAGCAGCTGGGACTATAGGCATGTGCTTCTTGAAGAATTGCTCTTGACAGAGAACTTTATGTTTTGGTACCTATTAACTGCAATGTAGTACTAGGAGGATACTCTTGAAGATAAATGTCAGAGTTTACATTTTTGAAGTTTTATTTTTTAAAATGGGTGCACAAGTTTTTTGAGTCTGCATTAGATTTCAGGGTTCCGGCCTGACACAGGGCTCCAGAGGTGCAGCTGAGTCAGCGTCAGCATCCATGTGCATAGCAACATTTCCCCATCTGCTCTGTGGTTGCTGTTGCCATATGCCCTTGATTTTCCTGGCTTCTCTTAATTTTAGTTATTGTAAATTTTTTGGTTCCATAATTTACATTGAAAAATAGATTATAATTCTCTGGTGAATTTCTATATCTTTTTGTCTATTTTCTTGAACATTTCAGTCAGTCCTTGTTTGCTAATCTAATACATGGATTACCTATGGGTTACTTTCTATTGTCTATTTTTTCTTGACTTTTGATCGTACGACTCTGTCTTTTAGCATGCCTAATAAGTTTGGATATTTCTTCAATATTAAATACTGAATATAAAATATTGAGTATAAAATAATTCATCATTAGTTTGAGTATTTGGCATTGCAGTTTTCCTTTGTTAGAGTTAAGAATGTTTTTATGTTTTCAATTTTTACTCTTTTATAAGCAAGGAGATTCTACATCCTCTGCTGACATTCATTTGAAACATTAAAACAAAATCCATGAAAAGTTGGTCTCGGAGTCATAGTTATACTTCCCTGAATTAAAATGACATCACAAATCACAAGGGGTCCATTAGAGTTCCTTGCCTGAGGTGCTATAGTCATAAGTGGTATATAAGCAGTTATTTAGAAGGAATGGAATGGTGTCAGCAAAATACCTTAAATAGATACATTTCAGATTTTCTTCACATGATGAAAAATTGAAGTGAAACAATAAGTCTTTTGCTAACAAGATTAAAAAAAAACATAGGCAAATTATCCCTAAGAACCAAACTGGCCTTTCTAATTTATTCTTTACATGATTACAGAGTCAAAGTAGAACCCAAAGTATGAGAATATAATGTCTTATGATCATGAAGAATCATTCATGGAACCTCTGTTGTGTGAGAGGAATTGTGTAATGTGATGGGTCCTCAGATATTTTGTTGTTGTTGTTTTGAGATGGGGGTCTTGTTCTGTTGCCCAGGCTGGAGTGCAGTGGCGTGATCTTGGCTCACTGCAACCTCTGCCTTCCAGGTTCAAGTGATTCTGTTGCCTCAGTCTCTCAAGTAGCTGGTACTACAGACATGAACTATCACACCCAGCTAATTTTTGTATTTTAAGTAGAATGGGGTTTCACTATGTTGGCCTGGCTGGTCTCAAACTCCTGATCTCAAGTGATCTGCCTGCCTCAGCTCCCAAAGTGTTAGGATTACACCATGCCCAGCCAGGTCCTCAGGTTATTTAAAGGTGTATGTCTACTGTCTGAACCCTGAAGCCTGGGTGGTGAGCCACGGCTATGGTGCCCAGCCAAGAAGCAGGTGTCCCTGAGAACCTACCAAGAAAAAGTTGCATTGCTCAAATGCAGTAGGCAAAGAGCCAGAAAATTAGCTTAGAAGGAGCTTAAAGACAGGTGGTAGTTGCGAACCTCTAGAGCTCTCCTGCGGCCGTCCAGGAGTGCCCTGCATGTAAGTCCTAATAAACTCATCTACTTGTCGAACTGGACATCTGAGTCATTCTTTGTTCTCTCGGCACCCTCCTAATTTGAATGGGGAGCAGGGTGGCGGGACTTATAGTCCCAAGTTTTTCTCATAACAAGCTCTGTGCATAATTAACACATAAATGTACCAAGAACCCTTTTGGCAATCTGGTGAAGTTAATGGACCACTTAGAATGTTTCCAGATATATCAAAATAAAATACACAGAATTACAGAGTAACCCTGTGATATTGAAATAATGTTATCACACATTTTAAAGGTAAAATTTGTGAAATATTAATATCTATGCTTTTTAACTTATTAAATAACAAAATCTAATGGCAGGCCTAATTTTTGTCATAATTTTGAATTAATAATGAGCATAAACTATTTCAAGACAGTTACGATTGTAATGTAGGACCATCTTAGTGATTTGGTAACAAAATCGCAGGTACAGCTAGTACTACTGACGGTTTTGATTTTTTGAGGAGGGCAACATTTATAATAAAGGAAATGCTGACTTAATGGAAATAAAGATGTCATTTGTTCCCCATCCAAGTTCACAGACCTTCTGAATTCTCTCCATGGTTCCTCAAGCCTCCCTAGGTTTGGAACTCCTACTTTAAGTATTTTATCCTTTTCCACAAGGTGTGGACAACTTTGAGAATACTGGGAGGTTCTGAGCAAAGAACAATGACTTCCTCACCTGTAGGGCCCAGGCATGAAAGATCTTACTTGTTGGCAGGGTTGCACTTCCTGACCAGAATGCAGGTGTTCTGCTTGCTAGTCTGCCTATAGCCCTGCCTTGCCCGGTACCCTTGTACCATTGAGAACCTTGGAGTTGGACTGACAATCAAAAATCATCTCGTACAATCAACATACCTTTTCATGAAAAAAATGGTTGAGTTTTTACCAGGAGGCAGGCCCTGAGCTATACATGTAACACACCTGACTATCACAGCAACTCCCTGAGGTAGAAGTGATTCTTCCCAGTTTACATAGACTCATTTGTTCATTCAGAAAGAAAAATATATTAGTTATCTATTGTGTATCCATTACTAAGGTAGGTGTGTGGTTTAAAATTCAGACATAGGCCAGTCACGATGGCTCACGCCTGTAATCCTAGCGCTTTGAGAGGCTGAGGTGGGCAGATCGCTTGAGCCCAAGAGTTCGAGACCAGCGTGGGCAACATGGTGAAACCCCATCTTTCCAAAAAAAAAATAAAAAAAAATCCCTAAAACCACAAAAATCAGCCAGGCATGGTGGCAAGCGTCTGTAGTCCTGGCTACTCAGCAGGCTGCGGTAGAAGGATCACCGGAGCCTGGGAGGTCAAGGTTACAAGTGAACTGAGACCACACCACTGCACTCCAGCCTGGCTGATAGAGTGACAGCCTATTTCAATAATAATAATAATAATAATAAAATAATAAGAAGAATAATAAAGAATAAAATACAGACATAGTTGCTGTCCTAATAGACTTTATATTCTAGTAGGAAAGACAGACAAAAATATATAAATTATCTAATTACAAATTGTGATAAGTCTTTTAAAAAGAACAAACAAGCTGTTGAGACTGAGACTCATGGGGGACCTACTTAAAGGAATAGGATTGTGAAGGGAGCTATCTCTGAGGAAGTAACATTTACGCTGAAAGTAGAAGTATGAAAAGAAACCAATCATGCAAAAAGCAAGAGTGTCCCAGGCAGAAAGGACAGCAAGAGCGAAGGCTGTTAGGCAGGAAAGATTTTGGCATTTTAAGAAAGTATTATTTTTAAAAGTGTGGTAAAAAACATCACAAACAATTTACCATCTTAAGCCAGGCACAGTGGTACACACCTGTAATCCCAGCACTTTGGGAGGCAGAGGAGAGATGATCACTTGAGGCCAGGAGTTCGAGACCACACTGGCCAACACGGTGAAACCCCATCTCTAGCAAAACAATACAAAAAATTAGCTGGGTGTGGTGGCACACCCCTGTAATCCCAGCTACTTGGGAGGCTGAAGCACAAGAATCTCTTGAACCCAGGAGGTGGAGGTTTCGGTGAGCCAAGATTGCACCACTGCACTCCAGCCTGGGCAACAGATTGAGACTCCATCTCAAACAAAACAAAACCCAATTTACCATCTTAACCATTTCTAAGTGTACAGTTCAGTGGTGTTAACTACATTCACATTGTTGTGCAATAGATGTCTAGAACTTCCTCATCTTACAATACTGAAATCTATACCTATTGAAAAACAACTCCTCATTCCTGGTCCCCGAGCCCTTGGCAACTACAATTCTACTTTCTGCTTCTATCATTTGACTACTTTAGATACCTCATATAAGTGGAATCATTCAGTATTTATCTTTTCTGTGACTGGTTTATGTCACTTAGCATAATGTTCTCAAGGTTTATCCATATTGTATCATGTGACAGGATTTCTCTCTTTTTCAAGCAGAATAATATTCCACAGCACGTATACACCACGTTGTTTATCCATTCATCCATCCATGGACATTTGGGTTGCTTCCAACTCTTGGCTATTGTGAATAGTGCTGCAGTGAACATGGGTATGCGAATATCTATTCAAGAGTCTGCTTTAAATTATTTTGAATATATACCCAGTGGTGGGTTTGCCAGATCATGTGGTAATTCTCCTTTTACATTTTGAGGAACTTCCATACTGTTTTCCACAGTGACTGCACTGTTTTATATTCCTACCAATAGTTCACAGGGTTCCAGTTTTTCCACATCCTCAATACTTGTTTTCTGTTTTCTTTTTTGTTTGTTTGCTTGTTTTGCCATACTAATGGGTGTGAGATGCTATCTGTTTTTTTAAAATTTGCATTTCTTTAATGATTAGTGATGTTGAACACCTTCTCACATGCTGTTGGCCATTTGTATATCTTCTTTGGAGAAATTTCAAGTCCTTTGCCCTTTTTAAAAATTTGCTGCTGTTGTTGTTGTTGCTTGTGTTTGTGTAGTCTAGATATTAACAACTTATCAGATATATGATTTGTAAGTATTTTCTTCCATCACATAGGTTGCCTTTTCACTCTCTGATTGTTTCCTTTGGTGCACAGGAGATTTTAAGTTTAATGTAGTCCCATTTGTCTATTTTTGCTTTTGTTACCTATGCTTTTGGTGTCATAACCAAAAAGTTACTACCAAATCTTATGTTTTGAAACTTTCCCCCTAAGTTTTCCTCTAGAAGTTTTACAGTCTTATCCATTTTTAGTTTTTGTATATGGTGTTGGGTAAGGGTCCAACTTCATTCTTTTGCATATAGATATCCAGTTTCCCCAACACCAAGGGAATTGGCATTTTTGAGAAGGAAGGGGCAGGTGAGTGTGTCTGGAGCTTGGTGAACAAAGAGAATGATAGAAGATAAGGTTGGATCATGAAAGGGTATGCTAAGATTCTAGATTTCTTTCTCAATGCATTGGGAAGCCACTGGAGAGTGACATGGACAGATTTATACTTTTAAATGATCATTGTGTTCCTCAAAAAGTTAAACATAAAATTACCACGTGATCCGGCAGTTCTACTCCTTTATATTCTAAATAACTAAAAACACATTTTTCACACAAATTCTTGTACACTAATGTTCATAGCAAGATTATTCATAATAGCCAAATAGTGGAAACAACCCAAACTCCCTCCATGGATAAATAGATATACCACATTTATCTACACAATGGAATATTATCAGTCATAAAATGGAATATATATATACTGTTATATGCTATGACAAAGATGAACCTTGAAAACAGTATACTAAGTGGAAGAAGTCAGACACAAAAGACCACATAATATATAATTCTATTTATGTCAAACATCCAGAATAGGCACATCTATTAAAGACAGAAAATAGGTAAGTGGTTTCGAGGGGAAGGAGGGGAAAATAGGACTAATTGCTAAGAGGTAGGGATGATGGAAATGTTCTGGAATTAGACAGTGGTAATGATTGCACAGCATTGTGAATGTACTAAAAAATACGGAAGTGTATACCTTTTAATTTTTTATGTTTTGAGACAGGGTCTCACTCTGTCACCCAGGCTGGAGTATAGTAGTACAATCACAGCTCACTGTAGTTTTGAACCACTCCCACCCCTAACCCTGCCAGCCCCAGGCTCTAGTGATTCTCACACCTCAACTTCCCAAGTAGCTGGGATCATATGCATACACCATCGTGCCCTGCTAATTTTTTTTTTTTTTTTTTTGAGACGGAGTCTCACTCTGTAGCCCAGGCTGGAGTGCAGTGGCCGGATCTCAGCTCACAGCAAGCTCCGCCTCCCGGGTTCACGCCATTCTCCGGCCTCAGCCTCCCAAGTAGCTGGGACTACAGGCGCCCGCCACCTCGCCCGGCTAGTTTTTTGTATTTCTTAGTAGAGACGGGGTTTCACCGTGTTAGCCAGGATGGTCTCGATCTCCTGACCTCGTGATCCACCCGTCTCGGCCTCCCAAAGTGCTGGGATTACAGGCTTGAGCCACCGTGCCTGGCCGTGCCCTGCTAATTTTTAAATTGTTTTGTAGAGACAGGGTCACCCTATGTTGCCCAGGCTGGTCTTGAACTCCTGGCTTCAAGTGATCCTCCTGCTTCAGATTCCCAAAGTTCTGGGATTACAGGTGTGAGTCACCATGCTTGCCCAGTGTACACTTCTAAATGGTAAATTTTATGTGAAGCATATCTCAGTTCAAAAATATCCTGTTTTAAAATCAGCCCAGCGTGGTGGCTCCTGTCGAGATCATTCTGATTCCAAATCCCAAGCTTAACTTCTATGCTATATAGTTTCTAGCTAAGGATTCCCTCTTCTGTCAGCTCTCTTCAGAAATATACCATATTCTCTGAGGACATTTCTCTTTTGAGTCTTCAAACACCAGAGCTTACATGATGAACTGTTTAAAATGTTTTAAAAATTAAAAAAATGAAAAACATCAGAACTGCTGCTTGGATGAAATTTTGACATATTTGGAAAATTTTTTCTATGTCAGCAATGAGGATGAAGATATACTATTTAAAGATGAGATGAATTAAGAACAGTAAGATGTTTTGGCACCATAATGTGTGATTCTTCTTAGGAAAAGGTCATTCTTGCAGCCCCATGGCAAGAAAACAGTTTTAGTTTTAGAGAAGTATTACATACTATAATTTTTTTTGTTGGACTAAAGGGAATTTTGTTCTTCTAGTTTATTTGAGGACTCTGGATCTGAACGTTAAAAAATACTCTGGGTGGAGTACTCAAGTGAATTTTATTTATTAAATGCTGTTTTAAAATCCGTTCCCTTAGTGGTGGAAAAATATTGTTATGGGCTGAGGACAGAGATCATCTATAAAAATGGGATACGTGAAATGGTCATGGGTTAGGCACCCAAGTGCTAGAGTGTAGGAGAAAAACAAAAATGTTTTTCAAGTTTTTCTTTTCCTGCAAAGAAACTGAAGTTTGGAATAAAATTAGGAAGAAAACAGTCTAATAGCTTACCCTTGTGGTTTTTCCCAGTATCCAGGCTGTAGAAAACAAAAGACAGTCAAAAGGAGGCCTTGTGAGCCCCCTCATATAGTGGTCAAATGTATTCAGGCACAGCCTGTTAACCTTGGCATCATTCCTTCATCTCCCCAGACTTCCAGCTTTCAAAATGTTATTGCCTACTGGCCCCAAAGGCAAACAACTTGCCATGTATAATATGCCCTATATTAATGCCTTGCAGTCCATGCATATGAGGAAACCAATCCATCAACAGATGTCCTTAGTGACAGAGTAGGAAACTACTGCACAAAGAAAATCATGGGAATCAAATATAATACCCAGAGGCAGTCATGGCTGAATTCGCTCAGTCATATATAACTTTTTTTTCACTTATTTTTAATCAATTGGAATTTTGCCTTAATTACATATGTGTGTATGTATATATGTGTGTGTGTGTATATATATATATATATTTACCTATATATTTTAGAAAGCAGTGTGTAATCATCTATGTTGAAACTAATTTGTTAATCTTGTACAAGGCTGGCACATTCTCCCAAAGGGATTCTCTGCCAATGTGAAAATTAACTCTGTAGCTCTGAACCTCCTTCCCATGGATTCAAAGTAATGTATGAGAAAAATTCTTGGCCAATCACAAATGCTATACAAACTAAAAAATACTATTGTGCACTGGGCATGGTGGCTTACATCTGTAATCCTAGCACTTTGAGAGACTGAGGTGGGAGGATCCCTTGAAGCCAGGAGTTTGAGAACAGCCTGGGCAACATAGGGAGACCCTGTCTCTACAAAAATATATATATATTTAAAGTAGCCAGGCATGGAGGCTCGTACCTGTAGTCCCAGCTACTTGGGAGACTGAGGTGGAAGGCTCGCTTGAGCCCAGGAAGTCGAGGCTGCAGTAAGCTGTAATTGCACCACTGCACTCCAGCCTGGGTGACAAAGTGAGACCCTGTCTTAAACAAATAAATAAATAAGTAGCTATTATCATCAACCCAATCTTAGGAATCCAGTATCAGCTTGATAGTCACTTTTCAGGTCAACAATACCATCAAGAAAAGTGTTGACACTCAGCTAATAAAATGGTATAATGTTACCCTAGGATGTTATTATGTCTGCCTTCTATTATCCCAAGACACAGGAGAACATTCATTTTTAAACTTTTCAAATGTGGAAAACAAACCCATTGGCTAAGATGATTTCCAATTTGAAATAGTTTCCAGCATTGTATGAGCCACTCCCTGTACACCAAAGAGACATTCCCTTTACTCAATTTTATATCCCACTCATGAAACATTTTCATGTCTTGGACCTACCAACTCCAACTGGATACCACTGGCAGAAAGTGAGAAGGGTATGAGCCCTGGGCTAGGCACAGCAGGGTGGGGAGACTGGCTTTTAGCTCTGGCTCTGGTTTTTACTGGAGTGATAACCTCTAAA
The DNA here is from genome assembly GCF_043159975.1 of Macaca nemestrina. Taxonomy (NCBI): domain Eukaryota; kingdom Metazoa; phylum Chordata; class Mammalia; order Primates; family Cercopithecidae; genus Macaca; species Macaca nemestrina. The sequence goes on from NC_092125.1 coordinate 29,633,614, forward strand.
TTCTTTTCAAGTAACAGTTCTACAAATAATACCCCTTTCTCCTTCCCCGTTTCTTTCTACAGACTATTTCTTCAGTCATCCAGAGGCCAATGTAGGAGTCACTTATGAGTCCCTCAGTCTTTTATTCCCCCTATTCAATCAGTCATCAAGTGCCTCAGTCTTTCCTGAGAACATCTCTCAGATCAGGTCTTTCTGTCATGACCCTGGTTCTCTGTTATTTCCTGTGGCCCAACAGGCTGAAGCTAAATATGTGGAATAGAAGACTCCTCAAAACCTGCTCTTTACCTCAGCCTCTAGTTGTATCTTCTGCTGCTTTCTTCCCACTGTGACCTTCTGCCCCAACCGCACATACTCTCTCTCTCTCTTTCTCTCTCCTGTTTATGTTCTGTATTAGTTTCCTATCACTACTGTAACAAATTACCAAAAACTAGTGCCATACGCAATACAAATTTATTATCTTACAGTTGGATCAGTCAGAAGTCTGACAAGTCTCAATAAATTAAAATCAAGGTGTCAACAGGGCCGTATTTCTTCTGGAGGCTCTATAGGAGCAACCATTTCTTTCCCTTTTCCAGGTTCTAGAGGCCACCCCCTTTCCTTGGTTCATGGCTGCCTTCCTTCAAAGCCAGAAACATTGGGCCAAGCCCTTCTGTCTCTCCCTCTTCCACTCTAAAGGACCTTGTGACCCAGCCTGGCCAACATGGTGAGAACTCGTCTCTACTAAAAATACAAAAATTAGCTGGGTGTGTGGACGCCTGTAATCCCCAGCTACTCAGGAGGCTGAGGCAGGAGAATTGCTTGAACCTGGGAGGCGGAGGTTGCAGTGAGCCAAGATTGTGCCACTGCACTCCAGACTGGGCAACAGAGTAAGACTCCATCTTAAAAAAAAAAGAAAATGAAAAAGGACTCTTGTGATTACATTGAGCTCAGTTAGATAGTTTTGCTACTTCAGCTGATTAGCATCCTTAATGGCATCTACAATCTTAATTCTTCTTTGCCTTGTAACCTGTTACCTTCACAGTTTCGGTTCTGGGGATTAGGAGGTAGACATTTTTGGGGGAGCATTATTTTGCCTCTCTCATCCTCTGCCTCCCAAATTGTCAAGAGATGCTTTTTATTTCCTCTTTTTAAATTTTACAATTAATCGTAGTAACAATCAACTGAATATTATTACCACAATAATGAGTATGTTTCAATTAAGTAAATTTGACTGTAAATTATATATCCAGAGGTCTGGATTTATATTTTTAGGAAAAAACTCCACAATACTGAAGGGCTTTATCTAAAATTAACTTGCATTTTAAATCATATTGGTAACCACTCTGGGGATCCTAACAAAACACAAAGCATTTTAACATCTTATTGGCTTAAATTAACTAACTATAATAATGATAACACATACCTATCAATTATATTTCATAGTTAAACCTTGAGAGAAATAAGCTTCAAATAAGTATTTTGAAAGGTTAATGCTAGGGTCTAATGTTACAATATATCTAAAATATTTCTGTGTTAATCTTACAATTTTAGAAAATCTCTAGTATGTTTTAGCTTAAAATGTTCTGGTTGTTATCACTTTTTTAGGCTCACAGAAGGAAGGCAGGCACCGATGGAAAAAGGTAAGTTACTTATCCTCTTGGTCTGAAAAACATTGCAAACAGTAATCATACTTTTAGAGCATCAAATATGGGGCTGGAGCCTGGGCTGTGATAGAAATAACTTTGTCTTTTCTAATAACATGACCTTAACAGAACAGACAATAGAGACAGAGGGAAAAGCAGCAGCCAAAAGTTCTTGTAAAGGTTCTAGAGGGTGAACCATGCTTTTTGTTTTCTCACCTATGTCATGCTGATATTAAGCAATCAGATTATATAGCATTTTTGTCCCTTCCTCAGGGAAGCCTTCTCTGGTCACCCCCTAGATCAGTAGGGGTCACAAAGATATACTATTTTGGACTGGTATGGTTCTCCTTCACAGCACTTATAACCCCCATTACAGGTTATTTTTGTAATTGTTTAATGTGCCCTCCACGTGATTAACATGCTTACCATTGCATCCTTAGCTTCTATCACAGTGATTGGCTCCTATTAGACAATTAAAATATTTGTTGAATTGAATTGAATAAAGCTTTGGGGGGCACAGAGCAGCTGCTATGGATTTGTTCGTTTTTGTTGTTGTTTTTGAGACGGAGTCTCCCTCTGTTGGCCAGGATGGAGTGCGGTGGCGCGATCTCTTGGCTCACTGCAACCTCTGCCTCCCGGGTTCAAGCGATTCTCCTGCCTCAGCCTCCTGAGTAGCTGGGACTACAGGCATACATAACTACACCCGGCTAATTTTTGTATTTTTATTAGAGACATGGTTTCACCATGTTAGTCAGGTTGATCTGAAACTCCTGATCTCAAGTGATCAGCCCGCCTCCGCCTACCAAAGTGGTGGGATTACAGGCGTGAACCACCGCGCCTGGCTGCGATGGTGTTTTGCTTCTTTGGAATTGTGTAGCACATTCAGTACCAAGTGATGTCCTCTGCTCTCAATACGTGCTTCCTAAAGAACCCACATTTCACCCATTCGGAACCTTGCATGGTGTAGTAGCTGAAGCTACTTCAAGGACTCCTCTTTATCTTGGGTAGAAAGGAACAATGTGAACTCAGCAAGGGGAGCATGAAAACAGATTTTCTCTTATGTTACTTGTAGAAAGCTTTTAGATTTACCATTGAAAATAGCGAATTTGGAACCATATCCATTTTGACTTATCTGTTAATTGTATTTTAAAACAGTGGTTCTAAGTGTGGTTCCGGGACCAACATCATCAGCATTGTGGGAACTTGTTAGAAACACAAATCCTTGGGCCTCACCACTGAACTAACGACTCGGAACTGGGATGTGACTGGGGGAATTCTGTGTTTTAACAAGTTCTCCAGGTGATTCTGATGCATGCCAGTTTGAGAATCACTTTTTAAAACCAATGTTTAAGTCCAATCTAACCTACTTAACTATTAACAGTCTACCTGGCTATCTACCTGTGCTAGTGTAGTATATAACAGCCCACAGTACGCATGCTCAATTCCAAGCCTATCTGCTCTCCTCAATCTGTATATTTCTCCTGCAATTTATTATGGTGTGAAAGGCGCAATGATACACGTTTGATCATTTTCAAATAATGCCTGGGCTCACACCAGTCATCCCAGCACTTTGGTAGGCTGAGGCGAGATGATCGCTTGAGTTTGAGACCAGCCTGGACAACATGACGAAACCCCATTTCTAAAAAAAAAATAAAAAAAAAATTAGCCACCTGTAGTGGCGTGCACCTGTATTCCCAGCTACTTCGGAGGCTGAGGTGGGAGGATCCCCTGACCCCTGGGAGGTGGAGACTGCAGTGAGCCATGACTGCATCACCGCCCTGCAGTCTGGGCGAGAGTGAGACCCTGTCTGAAAAAAAAAGTGCCCTTCACAGAAGCTTCCTCAGGGTATTAGCATGAGCATGTGAAAGTACAGTATGTTTATCAAACAATAAAATAAGCAGTTATAGGTAACGTCAGAATAACAAGGAGGCCAATTATCAAAATGAAAGGCTAGAGTTTTGCATGTTGTGCTTTGAGGGGAGAAGGAAGAAGGAGGGGAGGCACCTCTGAATGCCTACTTGTTACTTTTTCGTCCTGAATTTTCACGTTATTACACTTTTGATAGCAGAATCCTGTATTTTGGTGCAGAGGTGGCAAAATAAGGCGGGGGCTGGTGGTGCGCAGAAGCTGACAAGGTTAGAATGTGCAGCGTTTTTACGACAGACTGGTTTTACTCATTTCCTGCCTCACTTCTCTCCGATCTGCATAGGTTTTTCTTTTCATCTTCCGTTATCAGTACGCTCCCGTCTGCCGCGCTCCGCCCCTGTGTGGCGCACGATCGCAGTCAGTGGATTAAGCCGGCTCCAAGACAAAGCGGACGCCGAGCCCGGGAAGGAAGCGCGCTCTCCGCCCCGCCTAGAGGGAAGGCCCAGCCTCAGCACAGCAGCGCTCCCTCGGCACCCGGACGTGACCTAGTTCTCACAGAGGCCCGGCCTCTTCCGCCACAAGTGCAGCCCGCGGTCCCGCCCCGTCCCGTGAATGGTCGGCCGGCCTCACGTCTAAAAAGCGTTTAGGTGCCTGCGACCGAGGCTCGGGAGAAAGGCGAGCACGTCTCAGCCAATGAGGTGATAGAAATGCAAAGCAGCGACCAACGACTAGCTGGGATGGGCTGGGCCGGCCGACGAATCACGAGGTCTCGCACCCGGATATGGTTGCTGGGCTCGGAAATCTAGCTCGGGAAAAGCGTGAGGGACTCTTCACGTGGGGCAAGGACAGCAGGCGCGGAGGAGGGGGCGAGCGTGTGTGAGATTCAGTGGCCCGTGCGTTTGTTGTGTAAGGGTCATCCAGGGGGAACAAATCAATGTGGCTGTTTTTCCGTGGAAAGAATTGCCACTGCAGTGTCCCGGAGCCTGCGTGTGGTGGGCAAGCTCCTCAGATGGTATCTCACAGGGAGTAGGGGAGTCTTGAAAACGCAGCTCCGGCGGTAGGAACATGAACCTCTTACCTAAAAGTTCCAAGGAGTTTGGCTCCGTTGACTACTGGGAGAAGTTCTTCCAGCAGCGAGGAAAGAAAGCTTTCGAGTGGTATGGAACCTACCTGGAACTGTGCGGGGTTCTACACAAATACATCAAGCCCAGGGAAAAGGTGAGGAGCGCGGCCTGTCAGCCCTTGCTACGTGCTCCGGAAGGTGGGAACTAGTAACAGGAGTCTTGCACTTGGTGGACAGTGACAGGCGGGAGGACCCTAGCTGGACGCATATTTCAGCATTTCCTGAATTTTCCCTGCTAAAAGACAAACTAAAATACTCTTTCAGCCTGGGCGTGGTGGCTCACGCCTGTAATCCCAACACTTTGGGAGAGCGAGGTGGGAGGATCGCTTGAACCCAGGAGTTCGAGACTAGCCGGGGTAACATAATGAGATCTCGTCTCTACAAAAAATGAAAAAAATAGCTGGGCGTGGTGGCGCGCATCTGTAGTTCCAGCTACTCAGGAGGCTTAGGTGGGAGGATCGCTTGAGCCCAGGAGGTTGAGGCTGCAGTGAGCCATGATCACTCCACTGCACTCCAACCTGGGTGACAGAGTGAGACGCTGTCTCAAAATTTTTTTTAAAGGTTTGCAGGTAATAAACCTCCCACCCCAACTCATTCTTGGATTAATGACCCTACTTGAAGAGTGACTTCCAATCTTCTGTCACTGTATTCCTGTGCAACCTGCGGCAGTTGTGACCTTGTGTATGAATTTGTTTTTCAAATAGTTGTTCAGTGCTCTCCGAGTTTCAGGCACTGTGCCCAGTCCTTAAGCTATAAGAGCATTAAGACATAAACCCTGCACATGTTCCAGAAGTGAAACATGATAAGTACAATAATGGGTTTGGTAATAGGTGAGATTGTACTGGAGGTTGGGAAGGAGGAAAGGTAGAAAACTAACATTTGCGGGTAAGCTTTATGTGCCAGACCTTTATTGGGTGCCGTGTATATGCATGTGCAGTCTTTGAATTCTCATCATAAACTCAGGTGAGTGGCCCTGGATGCATTTTACAGATGAGGAAACTGAGGCCTTGAGAGCCACTTTTTTTTTTTTTTTTTGCCCAAGATCATGCCCAAGTGGTCATGTGGGGATTTAAACTCAGGCCTGTCTGGCTCAAAAGCATATGCACATCTCTTTGTACCATGCTTTTCCAGAGATGGCAATATCAGAATTTCTAAGTTTGAATGGAAGATTGCTCCCTGGAGAGGGAGACAACAATCTGAATTTTAAGTTTGGCTTCAGAAAATAGCTGAATATTGTGAGATGGAATCTGTGATGGAAGTAAGATTTGAATCCTCACAAAGTGTACTTTATTGTCTAATGGAGCCAAAGGCATGAGTAGATTGAGGAAATATGGTTATTCCCGGCCTAGGATTTCAACTGTAACTCTATATTTGGATTCTCTGACTTCCTATTAATTCCCAAGTAATAAGTGCATGTTTTAGAGAAAAGAACAATTATGATTAATTTGTTTCTGCAACACAAAGCCCATTCTTATATAACTTGTATTGTAGCTGAATGTGGTTTTCACTAGTGAGTATCTATGTGGTGGTTCAAGATAGAGTCTAGAATCAGCTCTGCAATGTTGCTGTTTCCCTGGTAGTAGCATCTCCACCTTCTGCAAATGTGCCTCAGCCAAGGTGAGACTTGATTCCTTGAAGTACCTGAAGCACAGTCCTTTGCTTTGATTACCTTCCTCTTGTCTGCGAATTTTTTCTCCAGGTGCTGGTGATTGGGTGTGGCAACTCAGAACTGAGTGAGCAACTGTATGATGTGGGCTATCGGGATATAGTGAACATCGACATCAGTGAGGTTGTCATCAAGCAAATGAAGGAATGCAATGCCACGCGACGGCCCCAGATGAGCTTCTTGAAGATGGACATGACACAGATGGAGTTTCCCGATGCCTCGTTCCAGGTGGTGTTGGACAAGGGCACCCTGGATGCTGTCCTGACAGATGAGGAAGAGAAGACCCTGCAACAGGTGGACAGGATGCTGGCTGAGGTTGGCCGTGTCCTGCAGGTGGGCGGTCGCTATCTCTGCATCTCCCTGGCTCAGGCTCACATCCTGAAGAAAGCAGTGGGCCACTTCTCCCGGGAGGGGTGGATGGTGAGGGTGCACCAAGTGGCCAACAGCCAGGACCAGGTGTTGGAAGCAGAGCCTCAGTTCTCCTTGCCTGTCTTTGCCTTCATCATGACCAAGTTCAGGCCAGTCCCTGGCTCTGCCCTTCAGATCTTTGAGCTGTGTGCTCAGGAGCAGGGCAAGCCTGTGCGGCTGGAGAGTGCCGAGCGGCTGGCCGAGGCGGTGCGGGAGCGGCAGCAGTATGCCTGGCTGTGCAGCCAGCTGCGCCGCAAGGCCAAGCTGGGGAGTGTGTCTCTGGACTTGTGCGATGGGGACACGGGGGAGCCACGCTACACCCTCCACGTGGTGGACAGCCCCACTGTGAAACCATCGCGGGACAATCATTTTGCGATTTTCATCAGTGAGTTGGGATTGCTCCCTCTCTTCCCTGGAGGGGCTGGCTTACAGGGGCTGGGACTTGGGCTGGGGTTTGGGCTGGGGCTGAGGCTGGGTTGGGGCTTTGGTGGGATTCTTGACTGTTTTTATCTTGCAGGGGTTTGTACTTCCAGAGGATTAGACTACCCAAGGCATGATGAAAAGAGAGTAATAGCTTTCTAGCAACCTACTGCGAGTTGAGACCTATTCCTTCTCATTTGCCATTGCAAAGGCTTGATGAATTGTGAGAATGGGGTTGGTAGGGGAGAGAGAATAGAGATACATTTAGGAGGTCACATATGACATAGAGATGCTAGTTTCTTGGTAGCATGGAGTAATGGAAGTAATGCTGGACTAGCAAGTCTAAGACATAGGTTCTAGTCCCAGCTGTATCCTGTGAGCTGCAGGACCTGGGAAAGTTGCTGTGCTTGTCTGCAAAATTTAGAGAGGCAGCATAGGATAGCAGCTAAAAAAGTGAGCTCTGGAACCAGACTGTTTGGGTTTCAGTTTTGGCTCAGTCATTTCCTGATGGTATGACATTAGACAGATTACTTTTCTTTCTCTGCCTTGGTTTTCTCACCTATAAAGTGGGAGTGTAACTCTGGTATAGTGGTGAGAAGTATAAAAGCTCTTAGAAATGGTACCTGGCCTTGGAAGTGCTGTGTAAATATTAACGATTATTATTGAAAGCAGTAAGTGATACCAGATTTACCTTAAAAAGGATAAAAAAGATAGCAGGAGGAAATGCTTTCAAAAGTAGAACATTCTAGACAAACGCAAAGTGTTAATGGTCTTGGTGTTATGGTAGTTTGTTTCCTAGTGACTGAACCAGTTTTTCAAGTATTCTATAATTCTACCTGTCCATGTGTGGAAATAAATAGTGCAGTGAATACAAGCGTGGGTAGAGTCTGGGGCTAGAGCCTGGGTTTGAGTCTCAGCTTCACCATTTACTTATTGTGTGAAGTTGGGCAAATAGTGTAACTTCTGTTTCTCAATTTCCTCATTTGTAAAAATGGGGATAATACTACTACCTGCAGCTTGGGCTGTTGGAGGATTCCATTAATATGTATTTGTCAACAGCTTGGAGTCATGCCTGGCATGACTTATTTGTGTTGGCATTATTGCTGTTTTTCTTGTGGTAGGTGCCTGCCTCCTTCCCCTACAGACATGCCCACACTTCTTCTCCACCCTTGGTCCTACGTCTTGTCTGGTGGGCTGCTTTGCCCTAGGTGTTGTGAACTAGAGAGTCGTTAGCTCCTCAGTGGGTCACAGTTGGGGAAGATGCTGGTCTTGGACAGGGACTGGCTCCCTTCCATTTGGGCCATATTGGTTGTGGGCTTGAACACTCTTTCCAGGACTCCCTGTAACCAAGTTCTTTTTTCTAGTCCCCCAGGGCCGGGAGACTGAATGGCTCTTTGGCATGGATGAGGGCCGGAAACAGCTGGCGGCCAGTGCTGGCTTCAGGAGGCTGATTACAGTGGCCCTTCACCGAGGTCAGCAGTATGAAAGCATGGACCACATCCAAGCTGAGCTGTCGGCTAGAGTCATGGAGCTGGCCCCAGCTGGGATGCCCGCCCAGCAGCAGGTAACACAGCTTTCGTACAGCTTTCATGGGTCTCTGAGATCATGTTAGCAGCCAGGGAGGCAGAGGGAGCCTTGTCAGGATCTAGGACTAGAGTCTATGACTCTCATCTAATCCTGGATGGGTATCAGCAGCTAAGGGTTACATGGCAGGGAAACCCTGTCCTTTGCCCCAGGCAATGAGAGGAAAGTGAGTACAGTAGGGTCTGTGTCTGGGGGAGCCTCTCAGACTCGATAGACATGGCAGGACGGAAATGCTCTATACATTGTGGGCTCCAGTTCTTCTTAATTTGAGTTGCTCTGACTGTGGGTTTCTTCTTCCACACTTTTTGAGCTGGATTTTCTTGGTCATTTTGCTTCTTAGAACTATCATTATCTAAGGGTATAAATGGGAAAGGGCCAAAACAGCTCAGCACGGTTATCCAGGTATTCACGTTGCTGGTCAGGTGTTTTATTGGGAAGGAAACTGAAGGTTTTTGCCTAAATGGTGATACGGTATTATCAGTTAACACCAACTGTGCCATCCTGGTCACCATGGGTAATGAACAAGTGATTTTACTGCAAGAACTTCATGTTGAGGAGTTGATCCTTTTTTTTTCTTTTTTGAGATAGGGTCTTGCTCTGTTGCCCAGGCTGGACTGGAGTTCAGTGGTGTGATCACGGCTCACTGCAGCCTCAGCCTCAACCTCCTGGGTTCAGACCGTCCTCCCACCTCAGCCTCTGGTAGTAACTGGGACTATAGGTGCAAACCACCATACCTGGCTAGTTTTTTTTACATTTTTTTTTAGAGACGGGGTCTCCCTGTGTTGCCCAAGCTTTGATCCTTCTTGATAGGTGGGAAAGCAAAGGTATCTAGAGGCTTGGTGCAAATAGTAACAGTTCTGAAAAAAAGAACCTAGGCTTCTGGGTGCCTGGCCTGTGGTTCTGTCCACTAGGCTGACTTGTGTTTACAGAAGAATGTGTGTTTGATTCTTCCTGGCCAACTTTGGGGTTGGTGACCCCTATTTCAGGGAAGCCCAGATCCTCTGGGGAGCTTCATTTGTGACCTCTCACCAGTGCCTGAGTCTGCAGGGTCAGGAGATACTGGTGATTATTAAATAGTCTTATAGGTCTTTAAAAAAAGAAATAGATATAAAGATAGGGGGAAGGAGTGGGAAAGTTTAGGGGGAAAGTATATCTTTCTCGTAAGGTTTAGAAAAATGGGGGAAAAAATAGATGAGAATAATTAGGGGAAAGGAAAATTTCTCTAGATTTGGAGTGGTTGTTTCCCCCATGGATTTTGTTATCTTTATTCTTGTGTAGATTCCTTCTCATAATCACAGCCTCTTCCTGAGGGTTCCCTCTAGCTTGTGTTATTCTGGACTATTGAGAGTTCTTTTAGGGTTTACTGATGAGAAACCCCTAAAAGAACTTGGGGAGAATCAACTGCATCTCACTAGTTGTTTGAAAGATACTTATGTGTTCAGTTGATTTTCAAAAGATGAGTTAAACCTCTTAGATCGGTTCAAAGGCTCCAGAAAAGTGCTTTCATAGAATGGCAAATCTTTGGAGTAGTTGTTGTTTAGAACCATGGTATAGGGATATATACACACAAAGGGGAAGGGGTTATAATTTCTCTTATTTCTTAAATGAACTACTGTTTTGACCACATCTCTGGTTGTACCTTCAGGTGCCCTTTCTGTCTGTGGGTGGGGACATTGGGGTCCGGACTGTTCAGCACCAAGACTGCAGTGCCTTGAGCGGTAACTATGTCATCGAGGACGTGCAAGGGGATGACAAGCGATACTTCCGGCGACTGATTTTCCTTAGCAACAGGAATGTGGTGCAGTCAGAAGCCAGGTTGCTGAAGGATGTGTCTTACAAAGGTGAGATGTCATAGGCGCCGTGGTGGGACCCAGGTCGCCGTGGCATGGACTACATTTCCTGGGAGCTTGGCCGAGATGTAGAACGGACCTGGGTGTCTGTGAATTCTTAACCATCTGGACTCTTAGGGTGTGAGCAGCGATAAGCAGAGTACATTCTGTTCTTGAGCAGAGTCTGGCTCTGAAGTGATAAGGGGCGTGGGTAGTGAAGCCAAATACATGTGATAATCGCCTTAATGTCTTCAGTTTAAGGGCATCTGTTTTGCAGGTGCTCCATGTACATCTGTGTATTGTTTCAGTAGGCGTCTGTGAGGTGAGCCAGAACCATGGAAGTTGCAGGTGAGCCCTGCCCTCCATTGTGTGACTCACCTGTTTCAGAGGGTTTTGGAGTTGGCGGGTGACTTAGAGGCCATCTAGTATAGCACTGTTCAGTAGAACTGTCTGTGATGAAGGAGATGTTTAGTACCTGGGTTTCTAATGTGGTCGTGACTAACCTTATGTAGTGCTGAGCGTTTGGAATGTGGCTAGTGTAACTGAGGAACTGAATTTTTATTTTCTTTAATTCTAATTAATTTACATTTACATTTCAACAGACACAGGGGGCTAGTGGCTAGTATTGGACAGTGTAGATCTAAATCATCTCCTCTAGGATCCCTTTAAGTGGTGTCCCAGCTGTCACTCAGAAACTCCCCCTGATGGGGAATCAATAGTTTGTTTTTACCTGTGTTTCTCACAGGCTGTGTTAGTTTGTGTTTTAAAGGTGATACTTGCTCATTGAAATCACTTCAAAAGTCAAATGTAGAGAGTGAAAAGTGAACGCCCCTCACCTCTCCGTCTCTAGTGCATTTTCCCTGTCTGAGGCACAGAGATTCAGGGATGGAAGCTGAAATGGCTCTCCTGATTCCCAGTTGTTCCCTTTGCCTGGCTTGCCTGCCCTCATAGCAAGGCCATCTGGGAGGAGGGTGGAGACAGAGAATTCAGATGCTTAAGGTTGTGGACTTGCTCTGAACTAGGATCAAGTTACCCAGCGAAATGGTTTTTTTCTTTAGGGGTTTTCCCTGGCCAAGAGCACCCAAGATTGTTGGGTTTCTGCCCTATTATTTGGCCACTCTGGCTACAGGTTGGTCCAGTTTCATCTCACTAAAATCTCAGTAAAATTGCTTAAAAGGACATTTTGCCCCTTTCAGTTTGGGTTTCAGGTTTTTTCACTATTGTCATGTTCCTTGACTTCTTGGTAGCACTTTGTTCTCATGGAAAGAATGTTCCCTCTCATGGGAGTATTGGTGAGCAAGAAGGAGAGCATATTAAAAAGTGATTTAATATCTGAAAAGCAGCCCGACCCCACTCATCAATGCCCTTTGCTGCTGGGGAATGCAGCTGATCCCTATGAAGACACAGCCATCTGTTTAGTATGATATTCTGCAGCAGTGAAGGGAGTGGGGAGAGGGAAACGGGAGTGGCTTTTTCGGATTTATTTCTTTTTGAATACTTGTGATTTTCTTCTTCAGCAGAGGTTGGTAGTGCTACCTGTGTGGCATAGCAGAAAGATGATAGGTGATGGAGACAGGCAGTCCGAGGTTCAACTCCTGTCTCTACCATCTGCTGATTCCCTATTTACTTAACACTTCAGTGGCTCAGTGTGTTCATGTGCCAAGAATTGGAATGATAAGGTTGTTAGAAGAGCGAAAAGAATAAAAGTTACGGTATAGTAATTGGCACATAGGAGGTGATTAGTAACTTTACCTTTCTTTAAAGGACTTTATGAGTAATCTTTTCTCCTGTTAGTGGCCTTACATTTCTCAGAGGGGAGGTACCAAGGCTCCTCAGTTGAGTTTTCCCAGGTTTTTGAGTGTGCATTTGCCATTTCCTTTTCCAGGTTCCTTGCATCCATTGTATATGTTAAATGTTTAACAACTGTCTCGTTGTGGGGCAGGGTGGGGGGGGCACATCCTGATTTATAGTGTTTATCAGTTCTCTAGTATAAATACCACCACTGTGTTTGTTTGTTTTACGTTGCTTATAAAGGAATACCTGAGACTGGGTAGTTTATAAAGAAAAAAAGTTTATTTTGGCTTATGGTTCTGCAGACTGTACAAGAAGCATGGTACCAACATCTGCTTCTGGTGAGGCTTCAGGAAGCTTACAATTATCACAGAAGGTGAAGGGAGAGCAAGCACATCACATAGCAAGAGAGATGCCAGGCTTTTTTGAACAACAGCTCTAGAGTGAGAACTCACTCAATACCATGGGGAAGGCACCCAGCCATTCATGAGGGATCTGCCCTCATGACCAGCATGGTGGCTGTGACATTGGGGATCACATTTCAACATGAGGTTTGTAGGGGACAAACGTCTAAATGATTTCACTATGGCCATTTTCCGGCTATCACCATGATGTCAACCAGTTTGCAAAATTTTAACGATTAGGTCTTTTGAGTCTATTCAAGCCATCTGGAGCACACTGCTGCTGGTAACCCTTGCTTCCTGAGGACTAGTGTACTAAGCATGGAACTTCATATCTCTTGTTTAGCCCAGAAGAAGCGGAAAAAGGACAGGAAGAAGCAGCGGCCTGCTGATGTGGAGAACCTCCCTGCAGCCCCGGGGCAGTCCATTGATAAGAGTTACCTGTGTTGTGAACACCACAAAGCCATGATCGCTGGCCTTGCCCTGCTGAGAAACCCAGAGCTACTCCTAGGTGAGAGAGATGTCACTGCCTTCCACAGAAGGGAGCATAAAGATTACAGACCTAAACAATTGGTGTCACCTGCATTGTAGTTGAAGAACAGCGATTATAAGCTGACAGTGTATCTTTCTTCATCTCAACCATGTTAAAAGTTAATGAGCAGTCTAATTAACTGTTGCCTCCAACTCAACCTGTTATATTGAAATTGTATTGAAATATGTTAGGGTCTAAATGGCATTTTTTCTGTTCATTTCTTTTTAAAATTAAGGTATATCGTGTATTCAGTGAGACATGTAAAAATACAGAGTTTAATTATTCAGCTTTTCTATAATGCATCATTTGAACATAAGATGCAATTGTATCTTGAAGTTCTACTTTCTAAAAAGATTCATATTATAGTTAATGCAGTCATAGCCTTATTACTAATAGCAGGTTTGGATCTGACTGCATTAGTAAAAATGTTCATGTTTCTGTCTGTGATTATAACTGTTTTCACCTGAAGTCCCTGAATGTGCCTTCTTGGAACACCCTATACTTTTGTCCTATTGTAGTGTTGATATATGTCACTAGAACCTCAGTTCTTAGATTTAATTCTCAGGGATTGTCTCCTTCGGGTGACTTGTTTTTTTGTTGTCTTCCTTTGATCCCCCTGTGGTGGCTGTGCTGTGTGCTTAGGAGCAGGAGTTGGGCCTTTGTTTTCCTGTGATGTGTGGAACTTGAATGGCTTACCCTTACTTGGTGAGGGTGTCTGAGAAGACAGTGTGGGCTTTTGAGTCAGGGGCAAGGGGCATTGCACTTCTTTTGCCTTTTAATCATGAGCAGGATTGCTTGGCCACTCTTCCTCCCTTTCCTAGAGAGGGTCTAATAACTCTTATAGTGAGGAATCTTCTTTTTTTTGAGACAGGGATTCACTCTTGCCCAGGCTAGAGTGCAGTGGTACGATCACAGCTCACTGCAGCCTTGACCTCCTCAGGCTCCCACCTCAGCTTACCATGTAGCTGGTACCACCGGTGTGTGTCACCATGCCCAGCTAATTTTTCTACTTTCTATAGACAGGATTTCACCATGTTGCCCAGGCTGGTCTCGAACTCCTGAGCTCAAGTAATCTGCCCACCTCGACCTCCCAAAGTGCTGGGATTACAGGTGTGAGCTACTGCCCCGGCCACTTTGAGATCTTTAAGAGACCATAATAATAACACATTAGTTCACCTTCTGGATCTAGTCATCATGAATCCAGGATTGAGTTATCAGATGTCAAATTGACTCTTAGATTTCTGGAATGAGACAGGGAGACCTCTAAATCTTGTATCCCCTGAGTGGAGACAGTGAGCTGACCTAGGCTTTTGCCTTCCCTGAGGCTGGTACAGAATTTTCCAGTGAACAGATGGCAATGTGATGCTCTATTCTTTTTTTACAGAGATCCCACTGGCATTGTTGGTGGTAGGCCTGGGCGGAGGCAGCCTCCCCCTCTTTGTCCACGATCATTTCCCAAAGTCCTGCATTGATGCTGTGGAGATCGACCCCTCCATGTTGGAAGTGGCCACCCAGTGGTTTGGCTTCTCCCAGAGTGACCGAATGAAGGTCCACATTGCAGACGGCCTGGACTATATCGCCAGCCTGGCAGGAGGAGGAGAAGGTACTGCTCTTGGAGCATTTGAAGAGGTGTTGAAGGATGATTGGTCTGACATTGTCAGGCCCGTAAGGGCCTCTACAGTTTATCTCTAAGAGAGTGGCATGAGTTCATTCCAGTCTTCAGCCTGTTCATTTGTTGATATACTTACTCACTAGAATACCAGCTATATACTTAGCACTGTGTCAGGTATGAATGTATAGCAATAAGTAAAACAGGCCATTCCTGCCCTTATGGTGCTAACAGACCAGTGGGCTTTTTTCTGACCCGTAAGCTTGTCATTTCCTCACCATCTTAGGAAACCTGAAGTCTAACTGGGCAAAGAAACAGAGAAGAAAAGGTGGAATGTGTGTTGGGAGGTGTTTCTTGTAAATATTTCAACTGGAGGTAAAGCCAGAAATAGAGCAAAACAGTATTCATGTAAGATCAGTGGTTTACAACCTCAGGGTCCAACATTTGGTAATGTATGGAGACAATTTTTGGTTGTCACAGATCAGGGGGTGAGGGATGTTGCTACTGACATCTAACTGGTAGAGATCTAGGATGCTAGTAAACATTTTACAATGTGCAGGACAGGCACTGATGATAGAATTATCTGGCCCAGAATTTCCACGGTGCTGAGGTGGAGAAACCTTTATGCAGATGCTACTCTATGGGAATTCTGATAGGCCTTCTGCAACTAGAATTAAGGTTCCATTTGCTCTAGTAATTTGCATCCCAGATTTAGGACAAAAACCATAAGCATAATAATTTTCTGCAAAATACTAGGGACAGTAACTCTGCTTATTATACAAATAGGCTGCTGGTGACTTTAGTACTTTCTGGAGCTTAAGTCCTTCGGGGAGAAGGCAGTTAGGTTGGTTCAGTTCTGCTGGGGAGCTCAGGACACCCTTCCTGGTCTGCTTATTCCATAACAGATACTCTGGTCTCATTGGATTAGAATATTTTCCAGTAAGAGTGTGGCAAACTAGGATGCCTGGGACGAGTATTGAACCGATGCTATCTTAATTTTAATTGCAAGCTGAATTGAATTATAACAGTTTCACAGGTTCCCTCTCTGAGGCTAGGGTTAGTTTAGGTGCCCAAGCCCAGATAGCTAATATGGTGAAGTATTTATGACAGTGCCATGCACATGGTAAGTACTTAATCCACGATGTTACTGCTGTTGTTATCTATAGATTAATTTTCAATGGCTCTGCCCATCTTCTGTAACACTAAAATGTTTCAGATTACTGGAGGGCTCAAGGCTGCAAATGCAGGCTATTGTTTTCCTCAGACTTTGATGAGCCAACATGTTCTCTTTGTAAGAAACCAAAATCAGATCTGTGCTATGAACAATGATAAGCATGCAGCAGTCCTAATTAAATACTTATTAATTATTGAATAATTACTACCACAGTCTCAAAATTTTCTAAAAACATGTCAGTGGCATTGCAGACCTACCCCTATAAAAACAATTTAACATTATAGTAAGGAGCAGATCCAATTCTTCATCAGTTCTTTCTCACCCATTTAGCAAAATCATTTCTTTCTTGAGTCAGCTCTTGTTCATGGAACTATAAAGATAACACTAACTGAAATTTCAGAACATTTTCTCCTATGAGGTAAAATACGCTGTTTTCAGAGTTAAAAGTTACCATTTACTGGGTCAGCCTTTAAAAGCTTAGTCAGCTGCTTTGTCTAGATCAGTGGTCCTCAACTCTGACTGTGTTTAGAATTACCTGGAAAGCTCAAGAAAAATACCAGAGGCTTCCCATCTCTCCTCTCATCTGCCCCCTACCACTCCAGGATGTTTTATTCTGTTGGTCACAGTGTAGTCCGCATTAGAAGCTTCCCAAGGTGATTGTAATGTTCTGCCACAGTCAAAAGCCACTGGTGTTGATGGCCTCTTAACCAAGAAATATTCATGCTAAAGTGGACCCCATTAATGTTTTTGCCTTTGGAAGGTGCTTTTAAATGTGGAAGAATGTTCCATCTTTACTATGGGACACTCTGAACCCTGATGACAAGGACTGCCTTGGGCCATGATGTCAGTGCCCTTATAGGCAAACCACATCCTCTGTGTCATCCTTCTGACTTAGTCACCATGCCCACCACTGGTAAAGAGGAGGTATAGTGTAGGAATGTAAAATGGTATTATTTTATCCAGCAAAGACAAGGACTTGTTTCCTTCTTTTTCCCAGCACGGCCTTGCTACGATGTCATAATGTTTGATGTTGACAGTAAGGACCCAACACTGGGAATGAGTTGTCCACCCCCAGCATTTGTGGAGCAATCTTTTCTACAGAACGTTAAAAGCATCTTGACTCCTGAAGGTATGGAGAACAAAAGGTTGGAGAGGGAGGAGGGAAGGGACCATTAAAAGAAAAATTTATCTTTTTAATGAGAAATGCACAGAAGTGCGAGCTCGATCAGCTTTTCCAAATTGAATACACCCATTTACTAGCACCAGACACAGAAAATTTCCAGCTTGCCAGAAGTCTATCTCTTATCCCCTTTCAGTAACTTGTCCTCGCAAGAGTAATCACTATCTTAACATCTGTCCGCCCAGCTTAATTGTGCCTGTTCTTGTTCTTTATATAAATGGAATCATATGGAATGTTGGAATGTTCTTTTTTTTTTTGAGACAGGGTGTTGCTTTGTTTCCCAGGCTGGAGTGCAGTGGCATGATCATGGCTCACTGTAGCCTCAAACTCCTGGTCTCAAGGAATCCTCCCACCTCAGTCATCTGAGTAGCTGGGACTACAGGTGGATGCCACCAGGCCTGGCTAATTTTTTTATTTTTATTTTTTGTAGAGACAGGATCTCACTATGTTGCCGAGGCTGGTCTCAAACTCCTAGCCTCAAGCGATCCTCCTACCTTGGCCTCCCAAAGTGCTGGGATTACAGGCATGAGCCACTGCACTTGGCTGAATGTACTCTTTCAGTGCCCATTTTCTTTCACTCAACATGATGTTTGTGAGACTCATTCACAGTGTTGTGTTTACATGGCTTATTTTTATTGCTGTGTTGTATCATGTGACTTAACGCAATTCATTTATCCATTCTGCTGTTGGTATTTGGTTTGTTTCCTGTGTGGGTCTATTATAAGTAGTGCTGCCATTAGCATGTTAGTATATGCCTTTTGATGAATTATGTTTTCAGATCTCTTGGGTCTATACACAGGGTTGTAATTGCTGGATCATAGGTTATGGGTATGTTTGGCTTTTGTAGATGCTACCACACAGTTTTACAAAGTGGTTGTAGCAGTTCACACTCCCCCTAGCATGGTGATGCTAGCTACTACGTGATGCTTCCTACACGTGCTGTACCAGGCAGTGTGTTATTTAATCTTCATAGCAGTCCATTGTTTGAATGAGGAAACTGAGGTTGAAGATTTCCCAAGGTGACGCAAGGTAACAGTTGGGGCTCCAACCCAGTGCCTTGTCACCTCAAAACTGGAGCCTTTAATCCTTATGTTAACAGCCCTCTAGGTGTTTTTGATTTGGTGTAAGGCACTGTGGTAACTGACTTGATTTGGAATCTTAATTGTCAGAAGTCAAGGTAACCTTGGCCCTCTCACTGGTTAATAAATACTCTATGGTATGTATGTCAAGAATGTAATATCCCTGTAGAGTTGGTAAATTTTACTTTTGTAGGGAATCACTTTCTATGAATTGATTGAGACGAAGTCTCATTCTGTCACCCAGGCTGGATTTTGGCTCACTGCAACCTCTGCCTCCCAGGTTCAAGAGATTCTCCTGCCTCAGCCCCCCTAGCAGCTCCTGCCTCAGCCTCCCTAGCAGCTGGGATTACAGGGGTTCACCACCATGCCCAGCTAATTTTTATATTTTTAGTAGAGCCGAGGTTTCACCATTTTGGCCAGGCTGGTCTCAAACTCATGACTTTCAGTGATATGCCTGCCTCAGCCTCCCAAAGTGATATGATCATAGACCTGAGCCACCGTGCCCGGCTGGGAATCACTTCTTTCTCAAAGCAATTCTTTGGGAAACTGAGGCGTAGAGAATGGTAAGATAATGTGTGAGTAGCACAGAAGAGCAAGAAATAAAGCTGAAGTTTGTCTATGGCTCACATGCTCCCCATGCTTTTCTCCATCTGCCTTTCTATGCTGTGTATTCTCTGCAAACTCACCACCATCATAAGTGCGTTTTAGCCCATCAGTCTCCTTGGGACAGGAATTGGTATTTTCCTCAAAGCCGATCCTTATCTTTGATATGTCTCCTGATGTGAGGTCATTCTGACTTTTCTTCCTACCCTATAGGTGTTTTTATTCTCAACCTCGTGTGCCGAGACTTGGGGCTAAAGGACTCAGTGCTGGCTGGGCTCAAGGCAGTGTTCCCCCTCCTATATGTCCGGCGAATTGAGGGTGAAGTGAATGAGATCCTGTTCTGTCAGCTGCACCCTGAGCAAAAACTTGCCACACCAGAGCTCCTAGAAACAGCCCAGGCTTTGGAGCAGACCCTGAGGAAGCCTGGGAGGGGTTGGGATGACACGTATGTCTTGTCAGATATGCTCAAGACGGTGAAGATTGTATGATTGCTTAGGCCAAGCAGCCCTCCTGCTTAGACTGACCTTGGACTCCCAGCCTGCCAGAGATTGAAGAAATACAACGCACAGTACTTTTTAAGCTTCATATTTTTCTCGGTTTCACACTCAGCTACATGTGACCTCCAGCTTGGTGAGGTTGCCTGAAGATTAGGGAAAACAAAAATGTCCTTCCCATCTTGTCCTCTTTAGTACCACTTGGGTTGGTTCGTCTTTGCTTCCTACACCATGTCCTTGTGTAGAATTCCCTGCTGAAGCCCCTAGCACACACTGCATGCCTTAACAAGTATGTGCAAGCCCCTCAGGATTCAAGACAGCCAGATTTTATTGCATCTCTACTTATACTGGTTTGCTTTTGATTTATTCCTCTATTAGTTCTGTAGGAGTGATCTCAAGTGAGATAGCAGAGCAAGATGCCAAAAGACTATAAACAGAGTAAGGTTTCTATAGATGTGAGACAGATCTGAGAGAGCATTTACTCTGTCTCCCTGTGGGTGAAACTGCTGCTGAAATGGTTCCAATTTTTAGGAATCTGCTAACCCACTTCATTATTTGACAGCTTTCCTTGATGACCCAAACCTTGTAGCCTAAGCCATTTGTCTTTTGCTCAGTGGAGGGAGTGTATGGACCCGGCCCCATGGCTTTGCATGTCAAAGACCTGGCAGACTAAAGTGTCTGGTGTTTGTTTACTCACATTCGTTGAGTGACAGCTATGTGCCAGACTCTGCGTAAAGAGTGGTGGCAGAAGTGAAAATGTTTAAGAATGACCAAAAACATTACTAATGAAAGTTAATGTGTTCCAGGCATTCTTCTAAGTGGTTTACATGCACTGTCTCATTTAATCTGAGATAAAGGATAGTTAAGCCCAAACTGTATCTAAACCCAAATCTCACTTGGCTGGAAACATCAATCTTAACCATTTATTGAGAACCATTAAACCAATGATTCCAAGACTGGCTTGAATTTTGTCTTTCCTAATTATACCAAGGTTGATTTAATGAGCAGTGCCGTGGAAAATAGGCATTGTCACCATTCACCACCTGGCTTATCTTTCCAGAGACCCTTTAAAAATGGACCCCAAGCTTTCAGGTGAAGCATACAGATGCTCTTCATCCTACGATGGGGTTATACCCTCATAAATCTATCATAAATAGAAAATGCATTTAATACCCTGATAAGCCGTTGTAAACTTGAAAAGTTGTAAGTCAGAGACTGTCTGTATTTCAGTGAGGTTGTCATCCTTAGAAAATAGTGTCAGTCCATTAAGGAGAGGAGAGAGTGCAGAGAAGTGTTTTTAGATCTTATCCATTAGAAATACTTGGTGCTCTTTCTTTAGGCCGGAGTCTTCCCCGGAACCCCGTAATGGGAAGATTATCCCTCATGTCAGGTCTGTGTACCCCAGAGGACCTTACTTGGCAAGTCTTTTCTTTTTTCTTCTTTTTTTTTGAGACAGGGTCTCTCTGTCACCCAGGCTGGAGTGCATTGGCACCATCACGGCTCACTACAGCCTTGACCTTTTGGGCTCAGATGATCCTCCCAACTCTCAGCCTCCCAGGTAGCTGGGGCTACAGCATGTACCACCACACCTGGCTCATTTTTTCGTAGAGACACAGTTTCGCCATGTTGCCCAGGCTGGTCTCTTGACTCCTGGGCTGAAGCCATCCACCTGCCTTGGCCTCCCAAAGTGTTGAGATTACAGGTGTGAGCCACTGTGCCTGGCCACTTCATTTTTTTTTTTTTTTAAATCTCTGAGCTCGTGCAGTGTCAGGATGGGTTATAGAGGCCCAGGGTCTGAGTCAGAGGAGCTTGTCTGCCTGTCCTTGGTCATATCACCCTCATGCTGTGCAGAGTTTGGAGCAGCACATTTGGGTGGCACGGCCAAGCTCGGCATCATCAGAATGATAAGGTTTCAGTTACATCTTAGGGGGAATGGTCCACAGAGTTAGGCACGGATTTACATGTCGCTTCCCACATTCGGAGGTGGGAAGAGGCACTCATGGGTGATGATTATCAAGACTTAAGTATAAAAGAAGAAGGAAATTGGTTATGTGCTGAAGGCTTGAGAAAGACCAAGGGACAGGAGTCAGTTTTTGGCTTAATTTCCTACAAAGGAAATTTGTACCAATGGAGACCAGTATGTTCACCAGAACACTTGGTGGCTGCAGCCTGCTTACTCAAACCCTAGTCTGACTGCCCTCTGGAGCTTGCTGGATTGTGAGGAAAGTTGTGTGTGTACAGACAGCCACTGGCCTGAATCCCATCTTTTCCACTGGAGAGCTTTTCGCTTTTGCACTAATGATAGGCAAATGGTTCCTTATGGGAATTTTGCCTAACTTTAGGGGTGAGAGCTCTAGAGGAGGGGGAGGGTTGGAAGCTTCAATGCCTACCAGACCAAGCAAGTAACAAATATGTAGAGCGAGTGAACCAGGTATAAAACAAAAAGGCTAGGATGAGACCTGTGGCAAACCAGAGAATAAATGTCTCCTCTAAAGGCAGCGGTTGTCCCAGCTGAGTTGTCTTGCAGGAGCACTGTCTTAGCATAGCTAGGTCTTTTAAGAGAAGCCAGAAATCTCGTGTGTGTGTGTGTTGACATTAAAATGTTGGCCAATCAGTATACATCTTCAAGCTATAATCTATTTTGCATAGAGACAGATTATAGGGGAGACAGCCTACAAAATGCCTGAGAATCTGGCATGCACCCTGGTTCTGAGTACAAAACAAGGAGCAAGCCGATAGCAATGAGTTACAAAAGTCTGGAAAAGTCTTATCTATGACCTCGATTTTCTTTAATGGCTACAGCTGAGTGGGGATGGTCCCATCATCCTTGGGAGAGTATACAATTTAGCTTCCCAGGACTATCAGAGAACTGAATGAGAATAAATCACATGACAGTTTGCGCCTCTGCCCCCCCCCCTTCCTAAACAAGTTCTGTGACAATGTAAAATTGGTAAGGCTGCCTATTGCCCTTCTCTGCCTTTTTGCCCTTGTTCCCTACCAATTTTTCAGTGTGTGCCTCCAGTCTTCTGTCATGGCTGCCTGCTAACTGGGCCTCTTCTCTAAGTCTGTCTTCTTATGGGTTGGGTAGACCAGTAGCTACTCTTTTTTTTTTTTTTTTTTGAGATAGGGTCTCACTCTGTTGCCCAGACTGGAGTGAAGAGGCACGATTTTGGCTTACTGCCACCTCTGCCTCCCAGTCTCAAGGAGCCCTCTCGCCTCAGCCTCCTGAGTAGCTGGGACTACAGGCGCACACCACCATGCCCAGCTCATTTTTGTATTTTTGGTGGAGACAGGGTTTCACCATGTTGTCCAGGCTGGTCTTGAACTCCTGGGCTCAAGCAATCTGCCTGCCTTGGCCTCCCAAAGTGCTAGGATTACAGATGTGAGCCACGGTGCCTGGCACAACCAGCAGTTATTCTCAGCTGCACATTGGAGTCATCGGATATGGTAAGCAAAATAATGTTCTCCCCAAGATGTCCATGTCCTAATCCTTGCAACCTATGAATGTTACATTACACTACATGACAAAGGGAAATTAATGTAGCAGATGGATTTGGTGGTGTTAATGAGTTGTCTTCAAAATAGGGAGATTATTTTGAGTAATCAAATTCAGACACTTGGTGGACTCCACATAATCTCAAGAGTCTTAAAATGTGGAAGAGGGAGGCAGAAGAGTCAGTGTCAGAGTGAAGCAATGTGAGGAAGACTCACCACTCACTGCTAGCTTTGAAGACCATAGGCCACTAGCTAAGGAACGTGGGCAGCCTCTAGAAGCTGGAGAAGGTAAGAAAACTAGAGCTTCCCTAGAGCTTCCGGCAGGGAGTGCAACTCCACCAATACCTTGAGTGTAGCTCAGTGAGACCCATTTTGGACTTCTGATACGGAACTATAAGATAATGAATTTGTGTTGTTTTAAGCCCCTACATTTGCAGTAACTTTACAGCACCCCTAGAAATGGAATTTACCTGGGAAGCTTTAAAAAATGCCTAGGCCTGGCCCCACCCCCACAGACTGATTTAATTGGCCTGGAGTGCAGCCTGTGCATCAGAATTTTAAAAAAGCTTTCCAGGTGATGGATGCTGTTTTGCAGCCAAAATTGAGGACCCCTGGGGTAGAGGTTCTGTGGATGGATATGTTACAAGGTAAGGGGGAAGGAATTGCTAGTCTCATTAATGACTGCTGGCTTAGCTCTGAAATGCAAACATCAGCAGTCACTTGGTGATTGGAACATACTCCCCTCCCACCTTCACACTAGCCCACACCTTTTAGCTCTTTGCCCTTTGAGTGGATGGCAGTAGTGTGAGGAGTCAACTTGTTGCATTGGGCGATTTCCTCCATGGGGCACAGCACCCTCACTCCCTGCTATAATTGGGCCCTGAGTGTACCTCCCAAGGACTGCTTAATAAAGCTCAAAGTCTAGCAAACCATAAGTCATGCAGTTTCCCTCTTGTGGCTTGTCTTGCCATTTGGTTCCTGCAGATTTTTAACAGCTAAATGGTCGATCATAAAAAGAATCATTAAGTTGGATTTTTCTTTTTTTTTATACCCAATTGGCATTTTTTTTGGAGAGGTTGTTCTGTGGCAGACACTGTGCTTGTGCTAATAAAAAGAAAGACAGCTTCTGCTCACCAACTAGCTGGGGAGAACAAATTACACAGCACGTGGATGAGTTCAGCAACCATCTGTGCATAAAGCGTAAGGGCAGCATACGAGATGGTCAGATGTTTGGTAAGAGTCTTCTTAGATCCTCCCGCTGGGCAGACAAAAAAATCCAGCCTCAATAAAAACTGCCCCCTTAAAGTGACGGAAGGCTGGACTCATGGTTTTGTTTTTCCATCCCAGGTCTCACTTGGTTCCTGTGCTTCCCACTAGATGGCACTAGAAATCACATTTAAGTGCTTGGGTGCTGTAAATAATTCTTCTTGGGAACATGGCACTTCCAGGGGCTCTTTCACCTGAGCCATATTTCCTGTGTCTTTCTCTGGTCAGTAAAGACAGACTTCTACTTGACCTATTGTTCTCTTGCTTCACCTGGTAGCCTATGCCCTCTGCTCTTCCACTGTCACCTGTTTTCCTTGCCACGCACATGGAGACAGCACCATTTTCTCCAACGGTGGAAGCCTGTATAAGGCAGAGATCCTTTTACCCCTACATCCCTGATTTTAGAAGTAATGGCAGGAAATACAGCAATGGAATAATGCTAGTAAGACGTGAAGCTAGCGGCATATAAGAAGACAAAAATGTAACAACATACATCTGGGCCTGAGCTGGCATGTCTTCAAGTTTTCTGCCAAGATGTAAGTCATTTTTATCATAGTAGTAAACTGGTAGATAAATGCTAGTAGAAGTAAAATTTGATTGAAATGGATTTTTTTTTGGAAACCTACCTGCAGTGGGTTGAATAGTGACTCTAAAAAGAAATATCCAAGCGTTAAACCCCAGAACCTATAAATGTGAGCTTATTTGGAAAAAGGGCCTTTTGCAGATGTAATTAAGTTGAGAATCTCAAGCTGAGATTATGTTGGATTGGCGTGGACCTTAAATCCAATGATAAGGACTTAGAATGGAAGGGGAAACGAGACAAGGGAGACACGGGAGAAGGACATATGAAGACAGAGGTAGACTGGGGAGACATCCCCGCAAGCCAAAGAATGACAGGGATTGCTAGCAGCTACCAGAAGCTAGGAAAGAGGCAAGGAATGATTCTCCCTCAGAGCCTCCAGAGGGACCCACCCGCTGACACTTTGCAGACTTCTGGCCTTTACAGTTGTGAGAGAATAAATGTCAATTGGCTTAAGCCATCAAGTTTGTGGTAATTTGTTTCAGCAGCCTTGGGGAATGAATATATAGCCTAAAAGGGCTTTGTGCCACCCCACAGAACCATTAACGCTAGTCTCATGAATGACTGCTGGTTTGGCTCTGAAATGCAAACATCAGCAGTCACTTGGTAATTGGAATATATTCCCCTCCCACCTTCACACTAGCCCACACCTTAGCTCCTTGCCCTTTGAGTGAATGGCAGTGGTGTGAGGAGTTTGGCCTCCCAAAGTGCATGGGCTCCGGGCCACATGCTACCCCAGATGTGTTTAGCCTTCACCAGACATTTTAAATAAAATCGATGGATTAGAAAATCATTTTATACAAAATCTTTAAAATCTCTGGATTCTTTTGAGAATTTAGAAGTTCCTGTGATGACAGGCCCATGTTCATGCTTGGCTGGAACTGGCAAGCATCTGTGCCTTGTGGATGGGTGGTGTTTGCCACAGTCCTCACTGCTTTCTGTGTCTTTCGTGCATTTATGTTACATGCCTGGTCCTGCAGGCATTATAGTTTGTAGCTCCTACAAATGTGGCAGGATAGGTAGGCTGGGAGACACAATCCCTTTTTTAGAATATGGGGAAAGGAGTTCCTGGTTTTGTAGTCAGTAGTTCTGGGTGTTTTTTTGTTATATAGCAGCACAGCTTAGAAGGTGGTTTCAAAATCTGGTTGCACAACAAAACCATCTGGGGTCCATTTCCTATGTACTGATTCTGGACCATATCCCAGACCTACTATGTCAGAATTTTGGGGGGGTGTGTGTGTGGGTTGGGGTGGGGGGGGGGGGTGATGGAGTAGGATGGTGGTAGAGCCAAGGAATCTGCATTTATAAAACTCTTCAAGCAATTCTGATAATAAACAGGCCTAGAAATAGCTGCCATAGGATATTATTTTTCAGCACTGGAAAGGGAGGCAGTTTGGGTTTTCTATTTCACTGGAGATCTTTGAGGCATGTTGTTTTAAAAAAAAGTCAAGATGGCAGAAGTGGAGCAGAAAAAGCAGCGAAGCAGAAGCAGCAGACCTTCTGCAAGTTCACCTCCTGCGGCGTGCACCCCGACCTGCTGCGGGACTTGTCACGCGAGCAGCGAATGAAGCTGCACTGTGGCCTATGGCAGAACCAGCACTCGCTGCTGAAGGGCCTGTGCAAGGTCAAGAAGTGGGCACTGCCTATGCAGAAGCCAGAGGTGGTGAACGCGCACCTGCAGGACATGATCATCCTGCCCGAGATGGGAGACAAGATGGTGGATAGCATGGTGGGCGTCTACAACGGCAAAGCCTTCAACCAAGTGGAGGGCAAGCCCGAGAGGATTGGCCATTACCTCGATCACCTACAAGCTTGTGAAGCACTGCCCGGCCAGGCATCAGAACCACCCACTCTTCCCGTTTCACCGCCCTCAAGGAGTCTGCTCAGCCAATAAAGGCACACACATTTCTTAAATAAAAAAATAAATAAATAAATAAATAACAAAATGTCTTCTCACGGAAATTTGAATGATTGCAATATTTTGTGGAGCTAAGGGTTTGAATTAGATTCGTTCTATTTATGAAACCAAGAAACTTGGTTTCTAGCTACAAACCAAGAGTGGCAAAACAAGATTGGTTCTTTAATGAAGGCATAAAATAAACACCTAATCAATATAGTGATATCTTTTATTTATCTAGGCAAGATGGTACAATACTCTGCAGGACCCCTTCAGCACATCAACAAGTCCTATAGCCCGTCTTCTCTGTTTATTCTCATAAAAGCTGGAAATAGTTATTTCAGGGTTGTAGATTAAATCTCAGCTGAACCAGTACTATGCCCACAAGATGGTACTGTCCTCTGCAGGGCCTCTTCAGCAGGTCAACAAGTCCTATAGCCCACCCGGGTTCTGTTGAGATTTAATCTATAACGCTGAAAAAAGCTGGAAATCATGATTTCCAGCTTTTATTCTTGAAAATAAGGCTTGGATCTCTACCAGTCTTCTGAGGATGCTAATAGACTACCCAGGAAGGAAGAAGGAAATTGTGAGGGTATTTAAAGAAAGTTGTTAGGGGAAATGAAGTTGCCGTTATTTTGGTCAAGGAAGGTTACAGTACTACAAAGCACTGCATACAGATTCAACTCATAAGGACTTTATTAAATGATTCTTTTATTCAATTAACATTTATTGGAGTGCCTACTATGTATCAGGCACTTTTCTATTGCACTAGGAGTACTGTAATGAATAAAAGTAATACAAGTCCTTGTTCATGAGCCTTATACTTAAGAAAAATGAAAGGATAGCTTCATTAATGTGTGGCAGGTGCTTTTCATAGGCAGTATGACTGTTATGTGGTCTATATTAATTTATTAATTTTTAAGGCTCTTATATTAGCATGTCCTGCAGAGAAACAAGGCTGAGCCCCCATTGAATGCTATTAATTTGCAGAAGCCATTAGGTGCAATTTTCAAGTTAAATTTCAGGGGTACCGCCAACTGAATGTTTGCATACCTAGCACTTTGCTTACCAGAAGAGCTATTTTCTCATGGCCACCACAGCATCTGCTTCCCCATAGGAGAATGAATAAGCCTCAGGCCATTTGAAAAATGGACCACAGAAAAATTTCCTATAAAGGGCCCTGTGGATGGGCTAGGCCACTCAACCCATTTTCTAGTTATCACGTGGCAGATCTAGGGCTTACCCCCAACCCAAGGCTGGTGATGTGACTCTTAAACATTTTGCCTCCCATGAAACAGCACAGTTGTGGTAAGGAAGGCTGGCCAATGAGTTACAAGTATAGACTAGGTTGATTCCAGGTCATTCATTGGTGAGAGGGCAGAGCCAGGACTAGCTACATGTCTCTAGGTTTCCAGTTCAGCGCTTGCCACTATGATAACCATCTTGTTTCTTTGAATGCAAAAGTTGAGAACCCTAGCAACATGAAGATGTTAAAATGTCATCTGTTTTGCTGTCCAATCAAGATTGATGGACCGAGAATGGTTGTGATGCCCTAGCAGAGTGCTCAGTAGACCCAGCAAGTGAAGTCGTTGTGGAAAGGCATTGGTGTGAAAGCTGTGGGTGTTATCAGGACCCAGAGCTGCAGTGGTCTGGTACCTCAGCCAGAGCAGAGAATTTCCTTTATTGAGACTTAGCTGAGACCTGCACTACACGAAGACCTGGAGGTCACCATGCAGGCACACAGGCACAGGGATAGAAGCTTTACTCTTTTCCTTCACTCCTCTCTTTGATCCTTTGTTAAGCTCTAGCCACACGCCAAACAGTATGCTGGGGCAATGGGGGTACAAACATCAAGAACCTTGCGTTTTCATAAGCCATCAAATTGGGTTAGGTTGCCAAGGTGATGGCTCTGAGGGGTGAGGGTGGAGAGGAGGAAAGCTAGGCTGGCCTCACTCACTTTGCCTGGCTCTTTGGGGGCGTTGCTGATATAGAGAGCTGCCAGCCTTAGTAAAACCGAAAGCAAAGATGACCAAACAGTTCAGCCTTTCAAAAATAGTTCCTATACTTTTCTAGTGAGAAAGACTTCCCCTAGTCAGGAATTATGATCCTATTAGTTCCTAGTTGTAAAACATAGTTGTTAAAAGAAAGAGAACTAACATTTATTAAGGACTTACTATGTTAGAGGTACCGTAGAAACATCAGGAAATTTTAAAAGCAACTTTATTGAAGTGTGATTGACATATAACAAACTGCACATGTTTAAATCATACCACTTAATAAGTTTTTACATTTGTATATACCCATGAAATCATCACCACAATCATGATAATGATTAGCCAGGCTTGGTGGCACATGCCTGTAGTCCCAGCTGCTTGGGAAGCTGAGGTAGGAGGATTGTTTGAGCCACTGGAGTTTAGGCTGCAGTGAGCCCTGATCGTGCCACTGCACTCCAGCCTGGGTGACAGAGAGACTCCGCCTCTAAAATATATATATGATTAATATATATGATATGTATATACATGTCCATCACTCCACAAAGTTACCTTATGCTCCTTGTAATTCCTTCATCCCACTTTTCCCACCCCTAGTCTTGTCCTTAGACAACCAGTGGTCTGCTTCCTATCACTACAAATTCGTTTACATTTTCTAGAATTTTACATTAACGAAATCATATAGTATATATTCTTTTTTGCTTGATGACTTCTTCCTTCCTTTCTTCCTTCCTCTTATTTCTTTCTTTTCTTTCCTTCCTTTCTCTTTCTTTCTTTCTCTCTCTCTTTTCTTTCTTTCTTTTTCTTTCTTCCTCTTTCTTTTTCTCTTTCTCTTTTTCTCTCTCTCGCTCTTTCTCTCCCTTCCTTTTTTTCCCTTTCTTTCCCCTTCCTTCCTTCCTTCCTTCCTTCCTTCCTTCCTTCCTTCCTTCCTTCCTTCCTTCCTTCCTTCCTTCCTTCCTTCCTTCCTTCCTTCCTCCCTCCCTCTCTCCCTCCCTCTCTCTCTTTCTCTCTTTCTCTCTCTTTCTTTCTTTCTTTCTTTCTTTCTTTCTTTCTTTCTTTCTTTCTTTCTTTCTTTCTTTCTTTCTTTCTTTCTTTCTTTCTTTCTTTCTTTCTTTCTTCTTTTTTCATAAAGGCAGAGATTGGTCAGTCTCTCTGGACTTTCAGCTGTGTCTTTACAACTCATGGACTCTATAAGGCTATATGTCAGTTTCCACTCTCTGGGCCATAACCTGGAAACCCTCTCAAGGGAGTAACTTGTCTCAATCATAGGGTTCATCTCATTTGTTTCCCTTCTCTCAGGGATTATTGCTTTTTATTGCCCGATGTCCAATGTCTTGAAAACCATTGTTTCAGGCTGGGCGCAGTGGCTCATGCCTGTAATCCCAGCAATTTGGGAGGCCGAGGCAGGCAGATCACTTGGGGTCAGGAGTTCGAGACCAGCCTGTTCAACATGGTGAAACACCATCTTTACTAAAAATACAAAAATTAGCCGGGTGTGGTGGCATGTGTCTGTAATCCCAGCTACTTGGGAGGCTGAGGCAGAGAATCATTTGAACCTGGGAGGAAAAGTTTGCAGTGAGCAGTGATGGCACCACTGCACTCCAGCCTGGGCAATAGGAGACTCTGTCTCAGAAAAAAAAAAAAAAAAAAAAAAAAGAAACCATTGTTTCATATATTTTGTCTTGTGTCAACTGGGAAAGAAAATCTGGACTCTACTACTCCATTTTTCTTGTAGCAGAAATCACAGCATGTATTTTAATCCTATAGTAACCACATTTTACAATGAATATTTTTTATCACTATTTTTTTTACATGCAATACTATAGCTCAGAGGGGTTTAGTTCTAAAGTAACTGAAGGTAAAAGCAGGGTTTAAATCAAGGTATTTTTCTTTCCAAGGTCTGAGTTCTTTTCACTGTACTAGGTTGATGGGGTCATCTGAAAGGCACTCAGGCTGGGTTTTAGGCCAGTCTCTGACTTCAAAGATCTGTATGATCTTAGTTAAGTCATGTAAATTTTCTATGCCACAGAACCCAAGAGAACTTTCAATTGCTTTGCCCCAGGGCTACTCTTTAGGCCAAGGCTGTCTTTTCTTCCTCTTTTTACAGGCCCCATAATTTCAGCCTGATTTCCAGTTCTCTTTAAAAAGATAACCCTATTCTATAAAGTTGTTCTCCTTTAAAACTTCTTTCTTCCCCAAGTGCTTAGTGCAGTGTTGGGCATGCAAACAGGTTCTCAATAAATGACAGGTGAATGTATAAATAAATGAGTGCATACATAATTGACTATAGAGTAAGTAGGGTACAGTCTCCTTCCTTGCCTTCTCCCAGTGAACACAGAAGGAGTTCTCAGGCCTCTGCAATCCCTGGATGCCAGTGAAATCCTATTAGCATCAGTGGTTCGTTGTCTGGCCCCACTAGCTCAACCAGGATCTCTGGCTTTCTTGAGACTCCCTCCCCTATGCCCTAACATTATTTCTGAGTTTATAAGAATTCACAAAGGAAAAACTACCAAGTACATTGAACTGTTGGGGGGAAAAAGTCACCAATTATAGTTACGTGAATTGAAGGCGGTTATTTCTTTGTTCTTTTCCTCAAGTCAGAAACCTAAGTCTGAAATTCAGATTGTACTTGTTTTGGACTGTAAACGTTAGCAAGAAAGCCATGAAATTAATAAAAGGACACTTTTCTTCCTAAGACACTTCTGGCATAAATAGCTCCTGCTGACCAGGTGATGAGATGATTCAAAGCCTCTGTTTCTGGCATGCCCAGCCATTGCAAAGAAAGCTGAGCACGTTCTTCCTAGGAGGTCCTTTGTAGCCCAGTGGGCTATGGAACAAAGGGGAGGGACCAGATTGAAAAGTTCTGTCCCAATCCCACACATGTGTCTGTGTCTTGTAGGCATGGTCGCATCTCCATCCGTTGCTTGTTTCCACAAAATGGTAAGTCATAGAGGCTGCCCTTTAGGAAATCCAGGACCCTTTAGAATTCAGTTCAATTTACCCTCTATTCATGAAGCATATGCCATGCACTCAGCTTCATGCTCTTATAGAAGTGGTCTTTGGCTTCCTGTTGGGTAGATGTCCCACTCCTTAACTCCTCAGTCTGAGGCCAGAACACTCAGCGCTAATACATGGGAGCCTAGAAGGGTCAGCTTTGGAGGGAGGTTGATAACCCTGATAGCTTAAGAGCCCCTGTTAGTTTTAGAAGTGCCCAAAAGGTTATTTTAGAAGTGCCCAAAAGGTTATCTAGCCTTTCTAACTAACACCCACCTAGGTCTTGAAGATGCTATGGTGGTTATTTAATAGAAATGTGATTAGGTAAATCTAGTGAAATACATAAGTACTTTAATTTGTATTTTTATTTTATTAAAATTCACATGTAAAAGTGGGTGTTTAATGTTTTAGTTATATCTGTATGTTTATCATTTAATCTTTATTATAGTTATTTGAAAAAGATGGTAGCATTTTCTCCATTTACCTCAGATAAGACAACTGAAAGTCAAGGGAGGATTTACCAAATACGTTAGAAATGAAAACTTAATTACAAATTTGGCCTGCTGATTCTAGTTCCAGTGCTCTTCTCACTATACCCCTTTCTCTCAACAGGCTCTTTATGGACCAATAACATTTGTTTTAGCTCTTGGATTTACCTGTCAGTAGTAAGCAGCAAGGTAGCAGAAAAAGCACCAACTTTAGCATCAGATAAAGTTTACTTTCAATTCTGGATTTATCACTTAAAAGACCTGTGACTTTGGGCAAACTACTTAACCTCTCTGATCTTCAGTTTCTTTACCTATTAAGTGATGACTCCTGGGTTGTTGCTTTAGGGCTTCTGAGTGATTATGGGTAAATGTGCCTGGTACACTAAATACATGGGGGGGATCTATGAGTAGCCATATGGTCTTCATTTCTTTCATGATGCATCCTCTCATTTTAGCTGAAGCTTTTCCTCCATAAAATCTCTCTTTATTATTTCAGACCCCACGAATCTACCTTTTCTCTGAACTACTTCAGCATCTATGATTTCTTCTGTCCAATTTAAAATTAATTATGTATTATTTTATATTCTTAGTCTCAGTCCCTGACTAGACTGGAAGCTTTTGGGGGCCATTAGACTAGGTCTTAGATCCTAGTATATTCTATGGTTTTGAATACATTCTAGGTATACAATAAATATTTGATGGAGTGAGATGGCTTGGATTCTTTTGGAGGTCTTTACCTCCAAAGTGACTACTATTCTAGTAGTCATAGTAGACAGCAGAAGCCGGGTTATTCCAGTGCCATTGGCTTGTACCAGCACATCTAGCTCCTATCATAGAGACAGTGAGAGGATAGAAGGCAGCCTTCCCTATGTCCCAGCACACCTGTATCTACATTGACATGAAATTTTGGTAATGTATCTCCTCCCCTAGTTGCTCAACATATAGTGACCCATGTACTAAGTCAAGGTGGCAGAGACCAAACCATGAATTTCAAAGCAGCAGAAATGGAGTCTCAGATTCATTCTAACTGCCTTTGGGTCCTTGGGCGGGTGTTGTCAGCTCTCTGAATCTGTTTTCGCATCTTCAAAATGGGAATAACAGTCCTTCGCAAAGCTATTGTAGAGTTAAAATGAGATGTATTAAGTGGGAGTGTTTAATAAAAGATAATGTATTGTAAAATGTTTTTAAAAATTATGGCGGGCGCCTGTAGTCCCAGCTACTCGGGAGGCTGAGGCAGGAGAATGGCGTAAACCCAGGAGGCGGAGCTTGCAGTGAGCTGAGATCCGGCCACTGCACTCCAGCCTGGGTGACAGAGCCAGACTCCGTCTCAAACAAAAAAAAAAAAAAAAAAAGAGAAAGATTTGGGGATCCAGCAGTGGTGGTGCATGCCTATAGACCCAGTTGTTTGAGAGGCCTATAGACCCAGTTGTTTGAGAGGCTGAGGTGAGATGATCTCTTGAGCCCAGGAATATGAGGCTGTAGTGTGTGTCATGATCATGTCTGTGAGTAGTTACTACCTCCAGCCTGGGCAACAAAATGAGACCCCGTCTCTTAAAATAAGAAGAAGGATAGAAGGATTTAGGATTTGGGTGCTTGTTACTACTATATGAAAAAGGCAAAGAATAAATGGAAGGAAATGAAAAGAGAGATAACTTGGGGGTATCCAAATTGTGCTGGTTCATCATCAAGAAGGGTGGATGAGACAATTTCTGGGAAGGGAACCTGGGAATTACTAGCAAGTCTATGAGCCAGGTGCAAAGAAGGAGCCCAGTTAGAAAAAGGGTTTCCTTTTCCATAGGCCTATAGTACTGAGGGAACTGCCTATGGCTTGGGTATGTGGTGTGAAGAGCAAGAAACAGGTGTGATATTTTTTCTTTTTTTTTTTTTTTGAGACAGGGTCTTACACTCTGTTATTCAGGCTGGAGTGCAGAGGTGTAATCACAGCTCAATGCAGCCTCAACCTTCTGGGGTCAAGGGATTCTCCCTCCTCAGCCTACTGGGTAGCTGGGACTACAGGCATGCACCACCCTGCCCAGCTAATTAAACATTTTTTTTTTTTTTTTTTTTTGGTAAAGACAGGGTCTTGCTGTGTTACTCAGGCTGGTCTCAAACTCCTGGCCTCAAGCGATTCTCCAGCGTTGCCTTCTCAAAGTGCTGAGGTTACAGGCATGAGCCACTGCACCTGGCCTAGGAATTATCTTGAAGGTCAGGGCTAGGGAAAGAGCCTGCAAAAGGAGAAGAACCTGTGCCAAACTCATGTGCTAAGTAGAATGACATTGACAATGATTGGCTGATACTTACCAAGCACTGTATGTACCAGGCATTGTGGTGTTTTACAGGCTGTATCTCATTTAATCTGCACAACATTTGAGGTGGTGATATTGCTGTTCCCACTTCACTGATGAGGAACCAGGAGCTTAGGGAAGTTAAGTCATCATAAGATCAGATCTTGTCCTGCCTAGCCGGAGATCTTAGCTTTCAATCACTTGAACCTTGTGAACTTACATCTCCACTTAGACAGTTTGTTTCTTCCATTTACTTTGGAGTAAAAACTACTTATGCATGTGAGCATACCAGAGGATGCAGTGATTGTGGTCTTGGAAGAGAAAGTGTGGGAAGGGCCATAATCCCAGAGAGAAAATTGTTTGAAAACACACACACACACACACACACACACACACACACACACACACACACGTGCACATGCATGTGCATCATTTTCCTTGATTCCCTGTGTTGTAGTGGAAAATTTGCCAAGCAGTAATGGAAACCCAGATTGGCAGAGACCAGGAAAAGAGTGGTGAATTTTGGGTTGGGGGCTTCCCTACAGGAGCCGCATTTCTTCTCAGTGGTGTGTGGGTCCAGATCACAAGCTGTTCTCTAACGCACATTCACTTCTTCCTGATCAAAGCTTATTTCCAGAGCTCTGCAGGGCCTCTTACACATCCTGACCAGCTCCTGGCATGTGACCCTAATATATCACTCTTCATATTGCTTATTAACTGAACATGACAGTGCAGTTGAATGGAATGGGCCTGGGAGAGAAAAAAGAGGTTTTTTTGTTTGTTTGTTTGTTTTTTACTGGTTAGAAGAATCATTTAATCTCAATATAAAAAAAGATTTATCAGTTTATTCCTTGAATCTTTTCTTGAGTCACCTCTTTATGACAACTGTACCAGGTACAGAGATGAATAAGTAACAGCCTCCAGTCCTAAGATCCCAGTATAAAAAATGTGTATATGATACATTGTGATTTTTACTGGAATAGAAATTCCAATAATTAAAGCTTCTCACAAGTAGAATAAATTTCGAAGTAAAGTCGTAAGCTTTCCCATCCTCGGAGTTTCAAGCAGATGCTGGATGATCTCTTGGTCATGATAGAGTAGACTGGATTCTAGCATTAGATGGGGATATGCACTACATGACTTGAAAAGATTCTCTTCCTGGGATGTTAAGACTATATTAGTTTCTTTTTTTTTTTTTGAGATGGAGTTTCACTCTTTTTGCCCAGGCTGGAGTGCAGTGGCGCAATCTCAGCTCACCGCAACCTCTGCCTCCTGGGTTCAAGCGATTCTCCTGCCTCAGCCTCTCAAGTAGCTGGGATTACAGGCATGTGCCACCATGCCCGGCTAATTTTTGTATTTTTAGTAGAGGCGGGGTTTCTCCATGTTGGTCAGGCTGGTCTTGAACTCCCAACCTCAGGTGATCCACCCGCCTCAGCCTCCCAAAGTGCTGGGATTACAGGCGTGAGCCACGGCGCCCGGCAAGACTGCATTAGTTTCTGTAGTAGCTACAATGCTGTGGTAGTTCTGGGGTTAAGACAGAAGCAATGTGGCAGATATTCCTGGTTGCATCCACTGAATTCAATTTCTGCTTCTTAATTAGGAGAAATCCAGTTTTGTCCCAACTATGCCCAGCTTAAAGTACACAGCTTGCGGCTACAGGTGGGGTTTGTGGCACAATTCTGGCCAATGAGATTCAAGATCAAGTTACCAGGTGGGGCTCCTGAAAAAGCTATTAAACGGGGCTGAGTAAGGGCCTTTTTAGCTTTTATCTTTTGTCCTTCCTCCCATTTTTATTTTCTTGTAGGAATAGAGCTGTGATGCCTGAGGTAGAAATATCTATTTTGTGACAAAAACTACTTACTAAAGATGGCAGGATAGAAGGAGAGAAGAAACCTGTGTCCCTGGTACTATTATAGAACCTCTTTATCAGCCTGGATTCCATGCATGGGGACGTTTTGTTACAGAAAAAAATAAACCACTATCCAGTTAAATCATTGTGACTGAATTTCTGTTCCCTTGCAGCTAAATATACTCTTAACTGACATAGATACATAATATAGTGGAAAACATTAGAAACCTGGATTCACATTTGTTTTTCATTATTTGTTATCTATGAGACATTAGGCAACCTACATGGATCTCACTGAATTTCAGTCTCCAAATATGTAATTTGTTATTAATAATATCTATCTTGCAGGGTTACTAGGTGGATTACATGAGATAATATGGGGTAAAATAGTCTAGCACAGTCCCTGGTACACAGAAGAACCTCAATAGATAAAAAAAAACTGTGTAGTTGGACATGTCCCTAAATGAGGCCCTCGAGACCATTAAAATAGATGCTGATTTTACTGAGGGGCAGCCTTGCTCTTGGGATGCACATTGATACATACTTGGGATGATCCATTCATGGGTGGAAAGATAATGTTAAAAATTATATTTAGATTTATTTTCATTTTATCTTTTGAATATTTTAATTCTGAGTATGTTCTATGTATAGGTGCAGAAACACAGAGTACAATTTATGAATAAAAAATTAAATATATGGGGTGTGTAATAAAAAAGCTTTGGAGACCACTTTAAGCATTGTTTACATTATTATCACTTGGGTTGCTTGTTGGAAAAAGAAAATTTCCAGGCCCCCCTGTATCAGTGGCTCTATGATGGGAACTTGAAAACTTAAAAACCTGCTGAGATGATTCTTATATTAACCCAAGTTTTAGAATCACTTATTAGAGGAATTTCTCTTTGTATTCCTAAGAGTCATGGTGCTAATTTTTATAGAATTCTGAGCCCTTAATATTTAGTTTCTTTCCTAGCTGCATGTAGTAGCATAACACTGATAAACTCATGATTAATATTCAGGGTTATTAAGCCTGAACCTCAAATACATCTGCTTGACTCTAGACCTGCCAAAAGTAAAATTAGAAAGTAGGTAAGATTTATCTTCTTGACCTTTGTTTCCTCGTTTCAGATCCTCCTCCTCCTGCAGGCTCACCATGCCTTCAAAATAACTCAGGGTTCTGCGAGACTCTTCACTCCTCCTACTGCTCTCTATTGAGGTTGGATCATGTGCCCATAATCCAAGAGATCTCCTTCAAATCTCTGTACCAGGTGAAACCACCCTTGTGGTAATAATGAACAACTGAGGGAGACAGTCTGGGTAATAAATGAAAAGAGCCTGGGTTTGGGAATTATTCATATAACAAACACTTAAAAATACATACTGAAGCCTTTTTATGTGACAGGCACCATCCTGGGCACTGTGAATCTAAAATTAGAAGTGGCTGGTGCAGGCCAGGTGTGGTGGCTCACGCCTGTAATTCCAACACTTTGGGAGGCTGAGGCAGGAATATTCCTTGAGGTCAGGAGTTCAAGACTTGCCTGGCCAACATGAAACCCCATCTCTACTAAAAATACAAAAATTAGTAGTGGTGGTGCGCACCTGTAATCCCAGCTACTTGGGAGGTTGAGGCAGGAGAATCACTTGAACCTGAAAGGTGGTGGTTGCAGTGAGCTGAGATTGCGCCTCTGCATTCCAGCCAGGGCTGCAGAATGAGGCTCCATCTAAAAAAAAAAAAAAAAAAAAAAAAAGTGGCTGATGTAGCAGTGCAATGCAGTGGTGTTTATAACCAATTGATCACAACCAGTAACAGATTTCTTTGTTCCTTCCCGTTCCCACTGCTTCATTTGACTAAATTAAAAATAAAATAAAATTAGAGTCAATTACTGTTATTCTTACTTTAAAAGAATGTGAAGATTAATGTGGAGAAACACACAAAAACCATTCATGACCACGAAGTGACTGCTTTTGTATAGGTATGAACAAAAACACAGGCAAAGACTGTGCCATTCTGCTTGGGGGAGACATGAATGGCCTCCAGAAAAGGTATCACATGAGCTGAAGATGGGGAGTTTGCCAAGGGAGAGAAGAGTGGTTTAGCCAGAGGACTTGGCTGGGCAAAGACCCAGAACAGAAGACATCTGGAGGATTCTAGAGACTTGAAGTGGTTTGGTTTTTCTGTAGCATTAGGTTTGTGGTGGGAATGTCAGGAAATGTGAGTAGGGCTCAACTATGCCTTGCAAAGGAGTTAGGTTTCATACTGTTAGCAACTGGGATCCTTGGAAGGATTTTGAGGCAGAGAGATACCATCAGATTTATGTGTTATAAAGATCACTCCGGCAGCAGAATGGAGGCTACATTGCAGGCAACCTCAGCTTAGAGAGAGAAAAGACCAGTCAGAAATCTAGGTCTTGACCAGGTGAGAGACAATGATGGGGTGGAGAGGAGGGAATGGATTTGAAAGATAATAACAGGCTCAGATCAATAGGACTTGGTGATGAACCTCATGTGAGCTGAGAGGGATTCAGGTTTCTAGCTCTAGCAATTAGGTGAATAGTAGAGCCATTTCGCTGAAATAGGATTCTGGAGGAGGCGGCACTGCCTCCCTCCGCTGACCCTGGTTCTGCCACTCACTAGCTGTCTGCACCTGACAAGTTACTTGAATTTTCTAAGTCTCATTTCTCTTCAACTATAAAATGAAGTTGTGACCTTAGCTGTAATGATATGTAGGGGACACTCCATCCATGAAGACTACCAACAATAACAATCAATGTATTTTACTTTCTCCAAGTAACACAATGCTTTACTGTAGTAAAAAACGCATACACCTTCAGAAAGCCTTGGATTATGTGCATATATATAGTCGTATTGACTTGTATCTGCATAAAGAAGCAGTGGAAGGACATCCAAAGGACTATTTCATAATAGTTACAGGTGCATGGGCTGGGGAGAATGGGGAGGACGAAGATAGGTACAGGTACACCTTTTTTCAGTAGGTTCCCTTTCATATTGTTTTAATTTTTGAGCCATGGTTGTATCACCTATTTAAAAATATAAAAATAAGGTTGACGGGCGCAGCAAACCACCATGGCACATGTATACCTATGTAACAAACCTGCACGTTCAGCACAAGTATCCTGGAACTTAAAGTAAAATTATTAAATAAAATAAAATAAAATATATAAAAGTTAAAACAATTTCAGGCAAGTATTCAATGGTTCTCACCAAAAGGCCTTGGGTTCTTTTACCCCCATTTTTTTTTTGCTTAACCTGTGTACTTTCTGGAGTTTTTCTCCCAACTTTTCCTCTTGGCTAACTCCCACTTCACCTCAGGTCTTGGCTCAAATATCACTTTCTTCCCTTATCCTCACTTTCTCTGCTATCCCGTGTTCATTACATTTTCCTCTCCTGTTTTCGCATGGGGTGTTACGAGAACTGCTATGATTTTTCTCACATTGGGCTGTAATTGTTGATTAACTTGTCCTTCTACCCATTTGACTATGAACCCTTTGGCTCTATTCGTATCTTATAATAAATGTTCAAGAAATTTTTGTTGAATGAATCCTGCCATGTAGGTATAGTGACCTTATACTATGGAATTCTGGAGACAGCTTCAATTTCAAGCATTTGTTCCTTTGTTTCCTTAAGCACTAATCAGGCCAATGTACTGATTCTTCCTTTTCTCCCTTCTTTCCTCCCTATCTCCCTACTTCCTTCCCTTCCCTTCCGTTCCGTTCCCTTCCCTTCCCTTCCCCTCCTCCTTCCCTCTCCTCCCTCCCTCCTTCCCTCCTTCCCTCCTTTTTTTTCTTTCTTTTTCCTTTCTTCCTTTTTCTAAAATACACACAAAGGTGATCATCTATTCTGGTCTTAATTGTAGTTGCTGAGTAAGAAGTAGAAATCTTTCAGCTATGATGTTGACACAAACAAAGGGAAAAATTATTTTTATATAGTCCTAGGGTTGAAGGGAAACCAGGGGACTTAAAAGAAATTTAGAAGCTGTGTCGCTATGTTGCTATGTAGACTGTGAGATCTTTCAAAGCAGAGATGGCATCTTTTCCACTTTTGTGCCCCTGGTATATTGCACATGACCTGGGACCTAGTATGTGCTCAATAAATGAGTGCTAAACTTAATTACAAAAATTAACATGGCATATTTTGCCTTCTCTTGAGAATTTTTGTCTGAAGTTGAAGAACTCTGTATTTTGAAAATTAAATTAAATCTATACTGAAGTAGGAAAATGGTAAAGAGTATGGAATTGAGGGATAGATAGACCTGGATTCAAATTTACATTCTGTTTTCATCATTAACTGTAACTACATGGCCATAGCTAAATCACTTAACTCATCTGAGCCTGTCCTCATTTAATCACACACACACACACACACACAGTCTCCCATGGTTATTAAAATAATTAAATGAGATAACCTAAGTAAAGGCCTTAGCACATGCTGAACACTTGGTACTTGCTCATTGTTATTTCATTGAACATGTTATGCTCAACATGTTATCTAGCTAATATATGCAAAGTTTTGCAAGGCCATGCCAAAGGCACAGGTCTTAAAATTATAAAAGCTGAAGGAACTCCAACAAATAGAGGAAATAATTAGGGAAGAGAGACTGGATCAGAAGCCAGTCAGCTAAGTGTACTTGCTTTTCAAATTGTGTTCTTTTGTTAAGACTAAAATTGGAAGACAGGAGAAGCAGGGCTTTTGGAATTGTGGATACCAAGCACCACTAAATGATTAAAGCAAAGTGCAGTGCTGGCTGGTGGCTGTGGGCTTGTTATCTTGGAAGTGCAGCCCTTGTGTCCTCTATCTGATTTATTTTCAACAATTTTTTTTTTTTTTTTTTTTTTTTTTTTTTTTTTGTGGGTGGGGAAGAAAGGGGCGGGATGACAAAGAAAGGCTGGAAGATACACAGGAGAGATATTTGAGGGGAGGAGCAAATAGACTAATATTCTCAGTGCTTTTAAACTCATTGATTGCCAGGAGCCTGGGTGAGGCAAATCATTGGTTTATTCAGCTTTTATTCAGCTCAGTGCCCTGTTGACAACACAATGTGTCTGAGTCACAGGAGGTCAAGTGACTGTAGCTTCTCTGATGAGTCACTGTCTTGCTTCCACTAATGTATCTGTGGCTGGGGCCAATTTGTTTACTGAGAGAAAGCTACAGCTGTCTGCAGGTACAGATATTTGTACTCCAGAACTTACCAGCAGAGCTGAGCAGGGTGGATGTGAGGAGCTTTTGCACTCCTGGAAGGTCCTCACGGGTAACAGCCAGTGGGAGCTGCTTGATGTGATGTGATGATGCTCTTTCCTTTGATTTGGTATCAAGAGAAGCAACTGCTTAGAATTAGAGCCCAGAGGATTGAGCAAGAGTTAGAAGGTGGGAACAGGACTAACATATCACCCAGGAACCCAGTAAGACACATGGCATAGTCACAATGGGCAACTGAAGAGTGCTGGGTAGAGAGACTATTCACAAGGGTGTGAGCAGGGTTCAGGGAAACCAACAAGGGATGGTGTAAGGTCTCAGAGAAAGCAAGTGTGGGGAGCCATTACTTGGCTGATGAAGCAAGAGTGGGGAGAGTGGCTATTTGAGCAGGGGGGAGTAGAAGTTGGAGAAAGTCACCTGAGAGGAGCGGTGACCATCATCTCAAGGCCACACGCAACTTAGAGTGAACCAACAGGGATGGAGTCAGGGTTATACATACCCACTTCACTGTCCTCCCACTCTCCCATTGGAGACCCTTCCATTGGCCACATCTTACCAAAAGTCAGAGAGAAGGGAGTTGTTGATGTTGGCCACGCAGACCAGCTCCTGAGGAAGACAGCAGGGTGGAGAAGCTGGAGAGTGGCTCTGGGGGGATGCAGAAAACATCTAGCACAAGCCACTAGCTAGACAAGCCAGTTACCTCATGTGGGTCTCAGTTTTATTCATTGGTGAAATGGGAAAATCACTCTACCTTCTTGGCAGCGTTGTGAGAGTGGAGTTAGATAAAAGGATTTGAAAGGCCCTGAAGTGCTCTGCAAATGTTGAGTATGAAGTTGCTCTACAGCTGCTACTTTTCACAGAGAAGGGAAACACTATGTTACTCAAGTAAATTCCTTCCCTCCTGGTTGGTTCACCACCCCTTCTTGAGATCTTACTTTGCATGTAGCACATACTGGATGCCAGGAGTGAGCATGGGGAACAAAGATGGGTGGGCTATAAAAAAATGTGATGACAGTTGTAAGACATAGCCAATGCTTCCTCAATAGCCTATAATATAGTTACAAAGAAAGATATGAATAGGTGTGTAGAGAGTGTGTGTGTATGTGTGTGTATGTGTCTGTGTGTGTATTCATATATCAATGTATGAAATGCATGGAAAGATATGAAGGTAATTATCTATCTATGTAATCATCCATTTATCTATCCATCCATCTACACAAAGTAATGCAACCACATATGCAAAATGAAACAATACATATAGAAATAATTAGAACTGGATAGGAACAATAAAAAAGGGTGTTCAGAAGAATAGAGTTTTGCATTGGAAACTAGGTCTTGAGGTGCCAACCTACTGACCTGTTGGGGATGTTATTGTCTGTCCAGGTTTAGAAGTAGACTTTTATTTTTTTTATTTTTTATTTTTTATTTTATTTTTTTTTGAGACGGAGTCTCGCTCTGTCGCCCAGGCTGGAGTGCAGTGGCCGGATCTCAGCTCACTGCAAGCTCCGCCTCCCGGGTTTACGCCATTCTCCTGCCTCAGCCTCCCGAGTAGCTGGGACTACAGGCGCCCGCCACCTCGCCCGGCTAAGTTTTTGTATTTTTTAGTAGAGAT
The DNA here is from genome assembly GCF_043159975.1 of Macaca nemestrina. NCBI lineage: Eukaryota > Metazoa > Chordata > Mammalia > Primates > Cercopithecidae > Macaca > Macaca nemestrina. The sequence goes on from NC_092125.1 coordinate 29,676,660, forward strand.
GGGGTTTCACCGTGTCAGCCAGGATGGTCTCGATCTCCTGACCTCGTGATCCGCCAGTCTCGGCCTCCCAAAGTGCTGGGATTACAGGCTTGAGCCACCGCGCCCGGCAAGTAGACTTTTAAAGAAAGAGAGTAAAGTATTTAAATTTTTTGAGTTTATATATTTGCTTATTATTCTTTTTATCTCCAATGCTTGGAACAGTATTTTAAAGGCCCTCAAGAAGTGTTTATTAAATGAATCAGTTAACAAAAAAGGTATTTGTACTACTTTATTAAATGGGAGAAGAAAATACATTTAATAACAACGCCTTCCTATAGCGTGGTCTCTATGAGAATTCTTCCAATGCTGTTTGAAATACTGTACCACTGAGGCCACAGAAGACACAGTGATTGAGCTTAGCATATGCTTTAGGTAAGTGATTTGTGTAAGATTAATGTGTGCATAGGTGCAATCTCAAAATTTCAAGACAGAAAATGACTGTTCTTTGGGAGATGTTTAGTTTATTAAGAGCCTATGGCATGGCAGACATGCATGTCCTACCCATGCTTCTGGAGCTCAGTAGAAAGAAGTTGAGTGAGGTTGGTGATAGTTTCCTCATATGCTTGTCAGGTTATTGCAAAGCTTAAAAATAGTGTTCCTTTTCTGCCATGGGCTTGAAAACAAACAAACAAACAAAAACAAACAAAACAAAAATAGTGTTTAGCACTCAAATACCTTTGCATAAATATTAATAGTCTAGGACTCAGGGTGTGGTAATAAAAGGGAAAGTTGAAGTAACACCATCTAAACATTTCTAGGCAAATATAAGTGGAAATCATACTGGTGTGGGACTATTCAGAATCAGTGCTGCAGATGCAGAGAGCACTGGCTCTGAGCCCATGGGGCACAGCCCAGAGAACAGAGCTCTGCAGCAAGGCCAAGGCTTCTTGGTCTTTGGATAAGTTGATAACTCGTAGGAGCTCTTGGGATTGTCTGAAGGTTGTGGGGGAAAAGCACAGCCTGCACTTACCATCAGCTCCCTGCAGAAGAAAGAAGAGAACATGGCCCATTCAAAGTCATATTTTTTTCCAGCCCTGCTCTCTTCCCCAGTCTCCACGCGGCAGGCATGCAAGGCGGAAATCAGGCTTCCAATGACCAAAGAAAAACTGTGCCACATCCCAACCTAAATCAAGGCTGTGAAGCCTTGATCAAGGGCTGTGGATGATACAGGGTTTATATGTATAGATGGGGCCTCTCTGTTGATTATTTAAATTCAGGTAACAGTCACATAACATAGAATCATTTAAAAGTATACAATTCGGTGGCATTTAGTAAGTTCACTGAGTTGTGCAACCATCATCACTATCTAGCTCCAAGACATTTTATTTTCATCACCCCAAAAGGAAATGCAATATACATTAAGTAGTTGCTTCCCATTCTCCCCCGAATCCTATTTCTGGTAACCACCAATCTGATTTGTCTCTAGGGATTTATCTATTCTGGATGTTTCATATCAGTGGAATAATATAAAACGTGATCTTTTGTGTCTGGCTTTTTTCACTTAGCATAATGTTTCCAAGGTTCATCCATGTTGTAACATGTTGGTGCTTCATCCGACACATTTTTTTGGCTGAATAATATTCCACTGTATGGACGTACCACATTTTGTTTATCTTTTATCAGTTGATGGATATTTGGGCTATTTCTACCTTTTGGCTATTGTGAATAGTGCTACTACAAACATTTGTGTACAAGATTTTTTAAAATACCCGTTTTCAATTATTTTGGGTATATATCTAGAAGTGGAATTGCTAGGTCATATAATAATTTTAGTTTAACTTATTGAGGAGCCACCAAACTGTTTTCCACAGTAACAGCACCATTTTACATTCCAACTAGCAATGTATGATGGTCCTAATTTCTCCACATCTTTGCCAACACTTATTTTCCATTTAAAAAATGTTAGCTATCCTAGTGCATATGAAGTAGTTTCTCATTGTGATTTTGACTTGCTTTTCCTGGTGACTAATGATGTTGAACATCTTTTCATTCCCTGTTGCATTTTAACTCAACCAAAGTATTTTAAATATATGTCTTTTTTTTTCCCTTGAGTAGATCTGTAGCAGGATTTAGATGGTATATTCTCACATGTAGATTTTATTCAGCTCTCTTTGAGTCACATGGAGAAGGATACCATTTGCAAATAGAGCCTAACAAACATTCCTAGATGATGGTGTGGATATGGAAACAGATGAAGGACTTTCTCAGAGGCAACATTTATTAAAACTATGCTATTAATGGAACTTTTTTTTTTGCTTTGAAGTTTTATTTTAAAATATGCCCTAGAAAGACAAATGGATCAAATAGCAAACCCTCACTTGGTGGGCTTGAGCATCTCTTAAAGTGGAGCAACCAAAACCCATGAGTTTCCATCTTAACTTTGTTGCTGAGTAATCTCTGATTTTTGGCAAGACTTCCAACTTGTATTTAATGTTAAGATATCCCTCTATGCTTCATTTCTCATCAGTTCACATGTGGAGGATGATGAGCTCTTGCAAAGTCTTGTGGGAGACCCACAGATAAACTTATTATGGTGAAGTGTTGAGGATCTTCTCATGTGAGCCATCGATTTCAACATCTCTGGCTTGGACTGGATTTCTCCTTCACTTGGCCATCACCTCTTTCTGATGTGCATTTTTTGAGGCAAATGGACAAGGTAATGTGTGTTCCATGTGAGCAGGAGAAAACTGAGCATCCCAGGAATAGTCTCACATCACAGTGAGGTTTTTTATCTGCAAAAATAGATTTATACTAAAACAGAGAAATGTGGAAAATGATATGAAAATAGAAACCATATTGTGTGCTACCTTTCTTAATAAGTAGGTTAACTCTCTAGAATTGTTAAGTTTAGATGAGTTCAGAAACTATATAATTTAGCACCCACATTCTCAACTGACCTAGCACTGGCCCAGGTATTGGGGTGATGTCTGCAATCAGGCTCTTCTTGGTAGTAATTTATTTTTCCCACTACTAGTAATCAACCTCCCTTCCCTAATACTTAAAATTTCTTCTGATAATTAAAAACATTCTAAGATGTTTTAAATTGAGAGCTGAGACTAAATCTTTAGGCAATTAAAAAATTTCAGGGTCACTCTGAAGAATAATACTTCTCTCACCCTGCCAGTCATACTCAGCTTTTCCTGAGCTAATCACTTAGTTAGTAGGGTCCTAGCTGGGGGCCCTTTGTAGGCTTTGTGGAACATACCTGAATAAAAATTGTCAGAATAACTGTTTTTCCTGGAGGTAAAGTTATGTTAAAATGATTACCTTGGTAGCAGAAGAAGACAGCTAAGAAGGGTTGATGATCTCCAGATAGAAGGTCATGATAAAGTTCCTAAAATCTGTTGTCTCCTTTCCACCATCTCCTGTTAGCAACATATAAGGTCAAACATTCTTGCCACAGAAATAAATGAGGCCAATAAATAGTCATTGGATAAATCTACTTTAGATGTTTTGATAATTTTTTTTTTTACAGATGAGTTACAAGGGCTTTCCAAATATGGCCATTATCTTTAGCAGTACTAGCGATGTCTTTATTTCCCTTTCTCTGTAGTTTCTTACCTCTGTGTTTTCTTCAGTGAAAACTTCTGTGAGTTCGTAAGTGCCATCTGTAATCACACTGATTTTGAGTTGTTAGAAACTGGTCTTGAGCATTCTGCAATAGATGCCATCAAAGGGCCAGGACATATTAAGAATATAGTGGGATCTCATTCCTACATTCTTATTTGGATACTATCTGTTTGACAGAAATGTTCTTTTTTTTTCCTGGTATAATAACCAGATAAGTACACTGTAGTTTGTTTTATTTTGTATTTTCCCTAAATCTGGCAAATCTACTTCCTGAGCTCTTAGCTAAACTATACTTCCCAGTGGATGTGGCCATGTGACTGAGTCCCGCCAGTGAAATTTTTGTAGATGTGATGGGCCACTTCTAAGACTGGCCCACGAAAACCTCCCATATGTGCTCCTGCATGTTCTTTCCATTTTTGTTTGGTTAGGATGGAGAAAACTTCTAGGGGGACTTTGGAAGCTACGTGTTGAAGAAAACAGAGGTTCTATTAGACTTGACTTCATGGAGGAAGACCTCCTCACCCTATCTACCTTCCCTGTACTGTTATGCAAGCAAAAAATACTTTTATATTGTTGTTGGACTCTTGTACATTTTGTGATCTATTACATTTGCTGCATAAATGGCCTACTTAACCGATAAAGATATGCAGTGAGTTAAATCATTTTGTTGGTACGTAAATTACTAGATAGGGAGAAAACTTAACATGGAACAGCTAACTTGATAATATGGGAATTACCCATAATTTCTAAAAGCAATGCTACAAAATCGTCTCACTAGGCTTCTATTGTGTAATAGATGACTCTGAAACTTATTGTTTTCTGGGGATTCCAAAAGGAGAGAGGCAGGGAGGGCAGAAAGGGTTGAAAATCTACCTATTGGGTACTGTGTCAACTACCTGGGCTATGAGATCATTAGAAGCCCAAACCACAGCATCATGCAATATACCCACATAACAAACTTGCACATGTACCCCCGCCAAAACTAAAAGTTTTAAAATGTTTTTAAAAATGTCTTGAAACAACAACCATTTTATTATTTCTCTTAGGAATTTGTGAAGGACTCAGCTGAATGCTGATCAGGATATTTATTGTGCAGTTCAATTCAGTAGGCATTTAAAGTGGAAGCTGATCTTTATAATTTGTGCTGTGGAGGGAAGTCAGCAAAGTAAGTGTCATGATTCTGGCCATCAAGAAGCTTACAATACTGCCAGACTTGTACACCTGAATAGGTACAAAATAATATAGAACACCTAGTTAAGATGTTAAAATCATTCCTTTAGCAAATATGTAAGCATCTACAATGTGGCAGGCATTCTACTAGGTGCTGGGTATATAGCTGTAAACCAACTGACCAACCAACCAAACAAAAAGTCTTACTTCGTGGAGTTTACTTTCAGGAGTCTGTGTGTCAAACAGGAAAAATACAATAACAACCAATAAAACAGTTAATTATATGGGATATTGGAAGATGATAAGAGCCATGAAGAAAAACAAAACAGGGAGAATAGAAAGTGTGTCCGATAGAGTATAATTAAAACCCTTTTTCTGAGTTCATTTTTTTTTTTCTATTTTTGTATTGTTTTGTTTTTTTGAGACTTGCTCTGTCACCCAGGTTGGAGTGCAGTGGCACAGTCTTTGTTCACTGCAGCCTCAAACTCCTGGGCTCAAGAGATGGTACTGCCCAAGCCTCCAGAGTAGCTGGGACTACAGGTTTGAGCCACTATAGCCAACGGAATTCAGCTTTTTATTGAACATGTCATAAAAGACCGAAGCTCTTGTCCTCAACAGACTCCTCAGATTCTTTATTTGCTTCCGCTTTTTTCTCTGTGGTTAAGGCAGTGGTGGTGGAGAGGGCAGGACCTCCTGCTGGTGCAGCACCAGCTGCTGGAGCAGGTCCACCGGCCCCTTCATTGCAGATGAGGCTCCTGATGCAGACATTGACCAGGGCCTTTGCAAACAAGCCAGGCTGAAAAGCTTTAACGTTTACATTAGCTGCTTTAATGAGGGCATTGATCTTATCCTCCCTGATGGTCACTTAATTCTCATGTAGAATGAAGGCCGAATAGATGCAGGCAAGCTGGGAGATTAAGGCCATAGTGTGGGCAAGCCCCTCACCTCCATGCAGCCTTAGCTTCCTGGGAAGGGTGCAGAACCTTGGTGGCAGCAGAGAAAAGGACAATTTCAAGAACAGTGTCAAATAAGATGTTCCTGAGAAAGTAACATTTGAGAAAAGACTTTAAAAGGAGGGGAGAGGATGAGCTTCATGACTACTGGAACAAGAGCGTTTCAAGCAGAGGGAAGAGCACGTGAGAAAACCCTCATGAAGAGATGTATTGGGTATTTTCAAGAAACAAGAAAGTCACTATGGCTATAGCAAAGTGAGTGAAGGGCAGAGGTGGAGACAAAGTCAAAGTGGGAACAGGAGAGTAGGGGACAAATAGCAAAGGCTCTTTAGGTCTTTGTAAGGACTTACTTAGGCTTTTGGTCTGAGTCAGATGGGCAGACATTGGAGAGCTTTGAGTAGGGGGGTGACAAGACAAGGATTACTTTGGCTGCTGCACTGAGAATAGTAGGAGGGTAAAGATAGAAGTAGGGAGGTCAGCTAGGAAGCCATGGTAATCATCTAGACACTAAATGCTTGCTTAGACCAGGGCATAATAGAAGAAATGGTGAGAAGTAACCAGTTTTTGAAGGTAGAGTCAGTGGGATTTCTTGATGAACTGGATATGTGGTGTGAGAAAAAGAGAGGTCAGGAATGACCATGCTTTTTGCTTGAGAAACTCAAAAGGTAGAGTTTTCATTAATTAGAATAGGTCAGAAAAATGACAGATTGAATGCTGACTGGAAAATAGCATGTTTGAATGCTGTTGGAATGATCCAACAGAGAGGAAAAAAAAGTAATGATGCGGTAAACAAGAGAGAATATCTGTAATCAAATAATGAAAGTAGAATCTAGTGCATATATGCAGACAGTCATAGGCAGAGATTTGGATGGTCCATCTACAGAAGCACTAGGAAAGGAAGAGTATATGGTGCAGAAGCTGGTGAGTTTGTATTGAGATAATAACAGAATTTCTCTTTTGATTGTTTCTATTTTCTCAGTGAAATAGGATACGATTTGCCATTTGAGAATAAGGATGTGGGAAGAAGCATGGGAGGTCTCAGGAGAGAAGAGAAAAGTATGAAATTGTCATCTAGAAGAGTAAGAGAGTGAATGAACCATGGAAAGGCAGTAGTATTACTGGGTTCATTTGAGATTCAAAGTCATTAACAAAAAATGATTCCTGTCAACCTGTATATTAGTCCATTCTTACACTGCTATGAAGAAATACCCAAGACTGGGTAATTTTTAAAGAAGAGAGGTTTAATTGACTTACAGCTCCACATGGCTGGGGACGCCTCAGGGAACTTACAATATGGTGGAAGGCACCTCTTTACAGGGTGATAGGAGAGAGAATGAGTGCAAGCAGGAGAAATTCCATATGCTTATAAAACCATCAGATCTCATGAGACTTACTATCATGAGAACAGCATGGGGGAAACTGCCCCCATGATCCAATTACCTCCAACTTGTCCCACCCTTGACACATGGGGATTATGGGGATTACAATACAAGGTGAAATTTGGGTGAGGAACGGAGCCAAATCATATTAGTCTGCCCCTGGCCCCTCCCACATCTCATGTTCTCACATTTCAAAACACAATCATGCCTTTCCAACCATCCCCCATAGTCTTAACTCATTCCAGTATTAACCCAAAAGTCCAAGTCCAAAGTCTCATCTGAGACAAGGCAAGTCCCTTCCATTTATGAGCCCGTAAAATCAAAAGCAAGTTAGTTATTTCCTAGGTAAAATGAGGGTACAGGCATTGGGTAAATACACCCATTCCAAATGGGAAAAATTGGCCAAAACAAAGGGTCTGTAGGCCCCATGTGTTTCCAAAATCCAATAGGGCAGTCATTAAACCTTGAAGTTTCAAAATGATCTACTTTGACTCCATGTCTCACATCCAGGATGCAAGAGGTGGGCTCCCATGGCCTTGGGCAGGTCTGCCTCTGTGGCTTTTCAGGGTACAGCCTCCCTCCAGGTTGCTTTCAAGGTCTAGTGTTGAGTGTCTGCAGCTTTTCCAGGCCCATAGTGCAAGTTATTGGTTGATCTACCATTCCGGTGTCTGGAGGATGGTGACCCTCTTCTCACAGCTTCACTAGGCAGTGCCCCAGTGGGGACTCTGTGTGGGGGTTCCCACCCCTCATTTCCCTTCTGCACTGCCCTAGCAGAGGTTCTACATGAGGGCTACACCCCTACAGCAAAATTCTGCCTGGACATCCAGGCATTTCCATATGTCCTCTGAAATCTAGGTGGAGGTTCTCAAACCTCAATTCTTGATTTCTGTGCATCCACAAGCTCAACACCATATAGAAGCCACAGAGGCTTGGGGTTTGGTGGTAATGAGGCACCTCTGAATGAGGCAATGGCCTGAGCTGTACCTAGGCCCCTCAGCCATGACTGGAGCTGAAGCAATTGGAACACTGGGCACCGTGTCCTGAAGCTGCACAGAGCAGGGGGTCCCTGGGCCTGGCCCACAAAACCATTTTTTCCCTCCTAGACCTCCCAGTCTGTGATGGGAGGGGCTGCCACAAAGGTCTCTGACATGTCCTGAAGACATTTTCCCCATTGTCTTGGTGATTAACATTTTGGCTCCTCATCACTTATGCAAATTTCTGTAGCAGACTTGAATTTCTCTCCCAGAAAATTGGTTTTTCTTTTCTATCTCATCATCAGGGTGCAAAATTTTTCAAACTTATATGTTCTGCTTCCTCTTGAATGCTTTCACCTAGAAATGTCTTCTGTCAGATACCCTAAATAATGTCTCTCAAGTTCAAAGTTTCACAGATCTCTAGGGGGCCACCAGTCTCTTTGCTAAAGCATAGCAAGAGTCACCTTTACTCTGGTTCCCAAAAGGTTCCTTATCTCCATCTGAGACCACCTCAGCCTGGACTTCATTGTCCATATCACTATCAGCATTTCGGTCAAAACCATTCCACAAGTCTCTAGGAAGTTCCAAACTTTCCCATATATTCCCGTCTTCTGAGCCCTCCAAGTCTCTAGGAAGTTCCAAAATTTCCTATATCTTCCTGTCGTCTTCTGAGCCCTCCATACTGTCTGAACCTCTGTCTGTTATCCAGTTCCAAAGTCACTTCAACATTTTTGGGTATCTTTACAGCAGCACCCCACTGTACCCAGTACCAATTTACTATATTAGTCTGTTCTCATGCTACTATGAAGAAATACTGGAGACTGGGTAATTTATAAAGAAAAGAGGTTTAATTAACTCATAGTTCCACATTGCTAGAGAGGCCTCTGGAAACTTACAATCATAGCAGAAGGCACCTCTTTATGGGGCAGCAGGAGAGAATGAGTGCAAGCAGGGGAAATGTCAGACATGTATAAAACCATCAGATCTTGTGAGACTGACTCCCTATCATAAGAACAGCATGGGGGAAACAACCCCAATGATACAATTACTTCCACCTGGTCCCACCCTCGACACCTGGGGATTATGGGGATTACAATTTGAGGTGAGATTTGGGTGGGGACACAGAGCCAAATCATATTAGCATGGTAGTGCATTTTTCTATAGCCTTGTTCAGCTACATGGGTGCCAGCACACAGTGGGAGAAGAGTTGTATTTTCCCAGGCCTAAAGTTTTCTAAGCAAGTATAATAAGAGAGAGAAGCAAGAGGGTGGAGGGTGTATGTAAGAGAGTTTTCATAATGATAGAGTATGGCATTTAAACAGAATCACGGAAGTGAGGACATGAAGTCGGGAGGGACAGCGAGCAGATGGTACAATTAATGGATTGTATTCCATAGAGGGGCTGAAGGATTATTGCAGATGGGCAAAATAGGGAGTGAACTGGAAAGAGAGTAGATGGAGGTCTGAGTGGAGTGTTCAAATTTGCTGTGATGGGTGGTTGTAGATTTTGGAAATCAGGACTAGGGATTGACCCTTGGAAGATTGGTAGAGGTAGAGTAAAGAATAAAGTCACTGGAGAAGATCAAAGAGCAATGAGGGCAGTGTTGAAAGTAACATCAGTATGGAATTGAAATTACCAAGAATGAAAAACAAGCATATTGTTAGAAAGTGGCAGTGAGTCATGAGCTAAAATCTTGGACACATGAGGAGGAATGACCAAGAGGTTGATAGATGTCTACAGAAAAAAAAAAAAAAAAAAAAAAAGGAAGTGATGATAGACTGCTTATACAGATTCAAAGCTGGAAAACTCTAGAGAAAGGGAGAGAGAATGGTATAAAAGCAGCAATGTGGAACATGAAGTATTCCTTCCCTGTGTTTAAGCCTAGGAGTTTAGGAGGCATGAGAGAGATGGAAGTGACCACTTGAGACTACTCCAGTAGAAACGGAATTCTCAGGGGAGAACCAGATTTCTGTTACTGAGTTTGCAGAAAAGTTGAGGGTATAGAGGTTTTACTGCTAATGGACTGTAGGGTGCAGAGTGCACAAGGAAGGGTTTCAAGAGTTGGGGACTGGAGAAAGAAGAGACATACCCTTATGACAGACCCTCGGTGGAGCCTGATGAAAATAATGACATTGTCATATGTAAGATACTGATTATTAATGATGGTGTGAGAAAATTCTTTCCCTCACTTTCTTCTATTATTGTTTTCCACAAACCGGGTCTCTGCCTGTGGCAAGTAGTGTGTCCCAGTTCTCTCCTCTCTAAAACGGAACCAGCTCCTGGGACAGAAAGGGAAAGCAGATAACAAAGAGGCCCTCAGTCAATGAATACTGCAGAATTAGACATAGCCCTCAGCCTACTCTCTAGCCAACGGCCCTGAAAGAGGACTCTGATTTTCTCCCTCTGTTTGGATGGAGGTACTGGGGTACTTTTGGAGTAGGAAAGAAAAATATTTGACAGGCCCATTTCAACTGCAGGAGACTTGGCACTGGAAAACTGTCCTGTCTCACTGTAGTGTTAGCCCCTTTGGATTGTGAGATAAATTGTGTCAGTGGATGGAGGGTCATCACCAACACTCCAGCCAAACCCTTCTCTAACCAGCTATCAATGAAGATTAGTTTTAAAAAGGAAAGAAACAAGAAAGAAAATGAATTTCTACTGGGAGAGATGATAAATGACTCTTCTGAAACTTGTGCATACTCACAGGAAGCATAATTGTTTTCTGGCTCCTGTCATGGCCTCCTTGGTGGAGATGTCATTTTGCTGATGTCAATGGCTTGCAGGGGACTCTCAGTGCTCGTGTGTGTGTGTGCGTGTGTGACAAATTCTCATTCTGTAGCAGGGAGTAAGTAGCGCATGTCCTAATGGAATCAGAGATATCATATCCACTGGAATTGGAGCTCAGTTTTCTCAGTTCAATTTTTGTTTTTCAGAACATATTTCTTCAGCAATAACCTGTTTTCTGGCAACTTTCACCAATTTTAAAAAATAAAATTGTGTAAGAGGAAGATGGCTTCAAGCCTGCCTATTACTATTTATTTGAATTTTCTCTTTCTGTTTTCTCAGCATGTATCTGCCAACATTTACACTCCTAAAATCAAGTTATGTTGTGACAGAAGAAAAAGAGAAAAGAAAATTTTCTCTTTCTACTTGAGAATGAGGAGATTTTGAGGTCATCAGGGAAGCATGGAGTCTTTTATCGGAGTGATTAGTGCATGACTAGTGCAGTGATAAAATCTAGGGTCTGTAGTTTGACTTTTTTCCAGGTTCAGCTATGGGGCTTTGGGATATTGACTTCTCACAATGAATTGCTCTTTGACAGACTTGATAAAGGACTAATTTTCAGATCTGCAAATACTTTTCAAAGGCAAATGAGAAAGATAGCCAGGAGGAAGGTCAGCAGGCTGAGGACACAGGATAGGAGCTCTGCTGAGACAGACACTAACGAAAGTCTAAACAAGAGACCTCTGCAGGAAGGGGGCATTTTGGGGGATCCTTGGCTGCAGAAATATTGGGTTCCTTTGCACAGTTTCGCTAGCGAATCCGGAAATTAGACTTGTCAGTGGCTACTGTGATTCTATTTTAAGCCCTTTTCAGCAGTACAAGAAGAACAACAAAAGTTAAAAAGGAATTAAGCTTAATTGTATTTTCTCCATCAAAGCCAATCTTAGCCCATTTTTGCCTCTTCTTAGCTTACTGCTTCCTGGATGTCATCACATATTTGTGAAAACTTATCTTGCTTTCCATTACTGTATCATGTTTGATTTCTGCTGAATTGTTATTTTCAGTGGCACACTCTGGTTATTTCTGGGCTCTTTCTGAGAGCAAAATATTCCACAATCCTAATTTAACAGATGAAAGGAATCCTAAAATTGATGATACACATGAGTAGTAAGTTATCCGAAAATATTTTTATTACCTAGATCTTTATCACATAATTCATTTTAAAATTACAATTAATCTAGAAAACACCTTTTGGTAATTAACAAAATGTATTTACAATCTCTATTTAGTTATAAGTAAAACATCTAACAGTCATTCAGTGCCAAGCAATTCACAGAATATTTTAGTGTTCATCATTTATTTGATTTCACAAAAGTTCTATGAATAAGAACAGACATTAATATGCTCATTTTACTGAAGAAATTAAGGCCTAGGATGGTGAATCTTACAGCCAGTAGGAATTTGAATCCCAGTCTGCTGATTCTAAACCATGGAAATTGAAATAATTTATATAAAGATAAAACCTGCTTTTGTTCATAAGCATGTTCAGGGCAATAATTTACCATGCATTTTCCAATCTCCATATTAGGTTGGCAAAGGTTGACAGTATGTGTTACCGTGTTCAAGGTTTTGTGAGGACAATCCAAGTATGGTCTATTGAAGCACATCAGGGAGCATTTCTGGTAGCTCTTACCTGTGGGGCATTGGTTAAGTCCACTAATGGCTCCGATTTCTCTCGGTTTTCTTAACTATAGAATAGGAATGCTACTGCTACCTACCCATTAGTTATTACTTCAAAGGTAGTTGAGTTGATCTAATGAAATAACTGATGTGAAAATAGTTGGTGGATGGAAAGAAGTATTCAGGAGCCGGGGATGTTGCTCATCACCACCATCTTGGACAAAACTTCTAGGAGGGAGGAAAGTGGGATTCAACTGGGCTTCACATGCATACTTAGGGGATGAGCTTTTCTAAGGTTTATATTTCTCCTGTAAAATGAAAGACAGGCGACTATGTGAAATAGGCAAAATTTGTCTTAGAACACTCTCTGGGGTGTCTCTCAGACCCTCTCCATTCTTGTCTCTTTGCCCCACTCCTAGACCTTCCTTCCATAGCTGATACTGCTGGAAAGTTCTTTTCTTTTTTCTTTTTTTTTTGAGATGGAGTCTCACTCTGTTGCCTGACTGGAGTGCAGTGACATGATCTTGGCTCACTGCAACCTCTGCCTTTCAGGTTCAAGCAATTCTCATGTCTCAGCCTCCCAAGTAGCTGGGATTAAAATTAACCGGGTGCCTGCTACCATGTCCAGCTAATTTTTGTATTTTTAGTAGAGGTGGGGTTTCACCATGTTTGCCAGGCTCCAGGCTGGTCTCAAAACTCCTGGCCTCAAGTGATCTGCCCGCCTCGGCCTCCCAAAGTGCTGGGATTACAGGCATGAACCACCATGGTCGGCCTGGAAAGCAATTTTTTGTAAGAGATAGTTGATAGTGGTTTGAGGTTGTTTTATTGTTTTTTGTTTTTTTCCAAGGCAGACTCTCGCTCTGTCTTCCAAACTGGAGTGCAGTGGCGTGATCAGCTCACTACAGCCTTGACTTCCTGGCCTCAAGAGATCCTCTAGCCTCAGCCCCTCAAGGTAGCTGGAACTACAGGTATGTGCCACCACCCTTGGTTAATTTTTGTATTTTTTTGTAGAGAGGGGATTTTGCCATGTTGGCTAGGGTGGTCTTGAATTCCTAGACTCAAGTGATCCACGCGTCTTGGCCTCCCAAGGTGCTGGGATTACAAGCATTAGCTGCTGTTCCTGGCTAGGCTTGAAGTCTTACTCTCCTCTTCTTCAAGTGATGTTTTCCCATCAACAAAATACTCAGAGATTCCATAAGAATGACTCTACATTGGTAGAATCGTGGAGTCACTGGAAGCTTCTTGGAGTGGGTGGGAATATTTTTGTTTTGAACTCTCAAAACATAGCCTGATTATGGCTGCCTATTACCAAGATTGCCCCAGAGTGAGACTGTCATACTCTGTATTATCATTACATGCCATATGAGAATATATCATAAATCCCAAAGGTTGTTTTATTAAAGTGTAATTTACATAAAATAAAATACACCATTTAAAACAATGTACCGTTTGATGAGTTTGGACAAACATATCCAATCATATAGTCAGTACCACAGACAAGATAGTTTCCACATGCCTCCTTACAGTCAATCCCCTGTCCCTACCCTCAACCCAGCTGCTTTTTGTCATTATAGATTAGTTCTGCTTTCTCTGGAATGTCCTATAGATGGGTTCATACAATTTTGTAATATTTTGTGCCTTGCTTATTGTGCCATAGATTATGACATTGTACCTACTCCCTTTATGAACTATACATTTATGGAGAATCTGCAGTTTAGTATATTGAATGCATTCTTGACTAACAATAGTCCATGTGACCATGGTAGCCTGGGTGTGTGGCATTCTGCTCTTCAAGTCAGAAAGAAATGTTTCCAGTTAAAACATCTTGGATATCTTTTTTTTTTTTTTTTTTGAGATGACGTCTCGGTCTGTTACCCAGGCTGGAGTGCCGTGGTATGATCTTGGCTCACTGCAGCCTCCAGCTCCTGGGTTCAAGAGATTCTTGTGCCTCAGCCTCCTGAGTAGCTGGGACTACAGTCACGTGTCACCAGACCTGGCTAATTTTTGTGTTTTTAGTAAAGATGGGGTTTCACCATGTTGGCCAGGCTGGTCTTGAATTCCTGATGTCAAGTGATCCGCCCACCTTGGCCTCCCAAAGTGCTGAGATTTTAGGCCTGAGCCACTGCCTGGCTAAATCTTGGTTATCTTCAGACAGTTATCAGCTACTAGTTAGTGGCAAAGGTTTAGGGACAGGCGAGTTTGTGGACTCCTCTGTTTCTATTTGCAAAGTTATTTTAACCTTATACTACATAACATTTTTGTTGCTGATAAGCTGGCGTGTATATAAACCAATTTGATTCAATCAAATGACATTTATTTTATTTTTTTAAGTTATAGAAATAATACATACTTGTCGTAGAAAGTTGGGAAATAAAAGGAAAAGCACAATAAATCTTTTTCCATATTATCTGATAGAGAATAACATTGAACTTCTTGGTACATTTATTTCTAGGTTTTTTTTTCTAGACATAGTTTTTTTATATAGCTATGATAATACTATATATACAATTTTGTACTCTTTTCTCATTTACTATTTTACTTATTTCATTTCTGTGTCATTGAAAACTTCATAAACATAATCTTAAATGGGCATTTACAGTTTGCCTAATATATAGATATAGAGATAGAGATATAGATTGATATATAGAGAGGGTTTCATTTTTTTAAAAAAAAGAGATTTAAAAAGCACTAGAGATGTTCCCTTTAAAGGCACCCTGTGTGGTTCTTGTTTTCCATCAGTATATATGGATTATGCTTACAAGAGAACATAGCTATACCTACTTGATAGAAAAACGCACAAACTGGCTGCTTAATCAGACTTATGTGCTGGAGAGAGTTATCCCTAATCCTTTTTTCTTAACACCTTAAATTGCCTACTGGAATTTTCTACCCTGCATGTGTGCTGATTTATCCATGCTTCAGTGAGACTACTGGTGAGTTTCCATCTGTCGAATGTCAAATGGACAGAAGTAATTGGGATAGGAGACCAGAGTTATGTTACTTCCTGATGGTAGCTGATGAAGAATATGGCAATAAAGTTCGGAGTCTTTGCCTTCTGAAGGAGAGTAGCCCTGAGAGACGTAAGTGTCAACCATAATGGCAACAGTATTGAAAGTCTGTGTGTCTGCATTGGATGTTCACTGAGCTTAATGGAACTCAAAAGACACCTGCAGATAGGCTGATTTTCAGTAAGATCTCAAATACATCCAAGAGAAAACCTTTGGAGAAAGAACTGAAGGACCTGAATAGGTCATAAATTGTATATGGAGTAACAATATTACTTTCCCAGTGATGCAATGAACATGAAAAATGCTTAAAAATTTGGTTTGGTTCTGCTTCATAAATATTTATTGAGCTGGCCACTGTGTGAAATATATGAGATGTGACTCTGCAGTAATGTGACCGATTTTTTAAAAACATGAATTCCTAAATTCACATATTTGATTATATGCTCTTCTTAGAGAGTTTAAATATTTTTCCAGAGATATTTTTACTACTCAAAAATTTTCTAAGGCTGGGTGTGGTGGCTCACACCTGTAATTCCAGTACTTTAGGAGGCCAAGGCAGGCAGATCAGGAGTTAGAGACCAGGAGTTAGAGATCAGCCTGGCCAACATGGTGAAACACCATCTCTACTAAAAATACAAAAATTAGCCGGGTGTGGTGGTGCGCACCTATAATCTCAGCTACTTGGGAGGCTGAGACATGAGAATCACTTGAACTCAGCAGGCAGAGGCTGCAGTGAGCCAAGATCATGCCACTGCACTCTAGCCTGGGCAAAAGAGTGAGACTCTGTCTCAAAAAAAAAAAAAAAAAAAAATTCTAACTCCTCTCTTAGAGCTTGCCTTCAACCTTCAATGTATTTAAAAATTTATGTATATAATATGTATCTATATGTGTATGTATATATATATGTAATACATATTTAAGTTTTGTAACTAGTAGGTGTTATTTAGTGCTATGTCTTATGAATGAGGTAGGAAATCAAGATGGGTAATACTCTATCTAAAATGAAGTATGACTGTGGATTACTGAGTCTGACTCTTTTTCAGACTTGGTAAGGCTTTTCACTTTCAAAGGAGGAGTTCCACTTATATTGTGTGAAAAAAGCAGCATTATTACAATAAGTTTGTTGCTTTTCAAATGAACCTGAAGGAAAATACACATTTAGATATGTGTTCTGATGTGTTTATTAAAAGTTCTAACTCTATATATAGAGCCACACCTAAAAAAGGCTGTGAACTTTTTGCTTGCTAGGAAAGTGGTATGGAAACAAACATGAAAGCCTGAGAGCAGGAGCTGGCATTGGTTACATGGTGCTGAAATAGGGCTGTGGTGATTGTGTGGTAGGTTAGGAAGCCAGGCGACTGACTGGGCTCCCCTCTTTGATTTTACACACACCCTCTGCATTAGTCTGTTTTCATACTGCTGATGGGGACATACCAGAGACTGGGTAATTTATAAAGAAAAAGAGGTTTAATGAACTCACAGTTCCATGTGGGTAAGGAGGCCTCACAATCATGGCAGAAAGCAAAAGGCATGTCTTACATGGCAGCCAACAAGAGAGAAATGAGAACCAAGTGAAAGGGGTTTCCCCTTATAAAACCATCAGATATTGTTAGACTTTTTCACTACCACGAGAACAGTATGGGGGAAACCGCCCTCATGATTCAATTATCTCCCGCTGGGTCCCTCCCACAACATATGGGAATTATGGGAACTACAATTCAAGATGAGATTTGGGTGGGAACACAGCCATACCATATCACCTTCAAAGGTGAAAGTTTGTTTTTGTCAAAATTTTCCCTCTGCTTTTTCCCTTCAGGTTTTCTTTTGCTTTTTCTTTTATCCATATTACCTTATAAGAAAAGGTCTACATCACTGTAAGACTTGAGTTGAGTGTTTTTGTGCGTTAAATTTCTCTTAGTTCTATGTTATCACAGTACTGATTCTAGAAATGGGAAGTAAAGAAGGAAAGCAATTGGCAAGAGTAGTTTAGGATGGTTTCTTAAAGTAGGTGGGTGAAACTGATTTGAACTAAGTTCTGGAGGATAGAGATGACAGGCATTGCTTCAGTGCACACAAACTTTAAATTTGTATAATGGCTATACATTTTCCATCTAATGCATGGTAGCATTGTCTCCTACATTAGAACACAAAATACTTAGGGCAAGGGCTAGTGCTCCTGGTCTTTTCTACCTTACAGCAAGTAGCAGAGTGCGGGATGTACTCATCAAGGCTCAGGTCAAGTGTCAGCTCCTCTCTGAAGCTTTCCATGACCCTCTCCTGACAGAGTTGTTACTCCTCGGTTTTCATCACATGTTTCTTTAAGCAAACTCTGTGTCTTGGTCAGCATGGGCTGCTATAACAAAATACCATGGACTGGGTAGCTTAAACAATAGACATTTATTTCTTATAGTTCTCAAGGCTGAGATGTTTAAGATCAAGGTACTCACTGATTCTATTCCTGATGAGGACTCTCTTGCCTTGTAGATGGCCACTTTCCTGCTGTGTCCTCATACAATGAGGAGGGGAGTGGAGGGAGGAAGAGAGAGACAGACACAGAGAAAGAGAAAGGGAGCTAGCCAGCACGAGAGCGCTCCGATGTCTCCTCTTATAAGGCCGCTTATCCTATTGAATCAGTGTTTCATCCTTATGACTTCATTTAACTGTAATTGCTGATAGAGTTTGGCTGTGTCCTCACCCAAAATCTCATCTTGAATCGTAATCCCCATAATCCCCACGTGTCAAGGGTGGGACCAGGTGGAGGTGATTCAATCATGGAGGTGGTTTACCCTGTGCTGTTCTCGTGATAGTGAGTGAGTTCTCATGAGATCTGATGGTTTTATAAGCATCTGGCATTTCCCGTGCTTCCACTCACTCAGTCCTGCCACCCTGTAAAAAGTTGCCTCTCACCATGATTGTAAGTTTCCTGAGGAATGTGGAACTGTGAGTCTATAAAACTTCTTTCCTTTATAAATTACCCAGTCTCAGGTATTTCTTCATAGCAGTGTGAGAATGGACTAATACAATTAATTTCTCACTCCAAATATAGCCACACTGGGGGTTAGGTTATTAACATATGAATTTGGGGGAGGCACAGTTCAGTCTATTGTACCCTTGAACATCTTATGTGTGTTGTAACAATTTGTTTACGTCTGCTGCTAGGGGACTGTGGTCTTCTCAGGTGCTGTGCACTGTGCCGGACATTTGAGAATCACAAAGATGGATCCTGCCCTCAAGGAGTTGTATTAATTTTCTATTGCTGCTGTAACAAGTTATGACAAACTTAGTGTTTTCAAACAACATTGATTTATTTTCTTACAGTACCATGGGTTAGAAGTCTGATGCAGGGCTGGGCATGGTGGCTCATGCCTGTAATTCCAGCACTTTGGGAGGCCGAGGCAGGTGGATCACTTGAGGTCAGGAGTTCGAGACCAGCCTGGTCAACATGGTGAAAACCCATTTCTACTAAAAGTACAAAACAAAAAAAAATTAGCTAGATGTGGTGGTGCACACCTGCAGTCCCAGCTACTCGGGAGGCTGAGGTGGGAGAATCCCTTGAACCCGGGAGGCAGAGGTTGCAGTGAGCTGAGATCATGCCATTGCACTCCAGCCTGGACAACAAAGTGAGACTGCATCTCAAATAAATAAATAAATAAATAAATAAATAAATAAATAAAAAGTCTGATGCAGGTCTCCCCGGAATAAAATCAACGTGTCAGCAGGGCTATGTTCTTTTTGGAGGCTCTGAGGGAGAATGTGTTTCCTGCCTTTCCCACTTTCT
Organism: Macaca nemestrina; assembly: GCF_043159975.1. Lineage (NCBI taxonomy): Eukaryota > Metazoa > Chordata > Mammalia > Primates > Cercopithecidae > Macaca > Macaca nemestrina. The sequence goes on from NC_092125.1 coordinate 29,695,935, forward strand.
AGAGGCTGCCTGCATTCCTTGGCTTCTGGTCCCCTTTCTCCATGCATCTCTGAGACTCTTCCCCAGTTATATCTCCCTCTGATGCAGATTGGAAAGGTTCTCTGCTCTGAAGAATTCATGTGCGTAGACCGCATCCACTTGGATAATCTAGAATAATCTTCCCATTCCAAGGTCCTTAGTTATATATACAAAGAACCATTTGCCACTTGAGGTAACATTCACAGGTTCCAGGGATTAAAAAGTGGGCATCTTTGGGAAGGGCATCAGAGTGAAAGAGAGGGACATGTAAATTAGTGACTTAATGCAATATGCCAAGGGCAATAATGAAAATCTATTCAGGGTACATATATATACGAAGAGCATAGAGGAAGATGGTTGTTGATAAATGATGGTTACAACTGAGGCTCTGGCAGCAAGGATGGAGAGAAAATGGGTTCTAGGAAGGTAGAATGGGTATTATTTGGGTACCAATTTGGTGTAGGTGATGAAGGAGAGAGAGGGAAAAGCGAAGTGAGAATGACTTCCAGATTCTGGATTGGGATTGGGCAGGCTTCTCCCTGAGATAGGGAGCACACTAACTCTAGCATGAGAACGTGTTTATAGGATTCTTTGATTGCAAGTAAAAGAAATCTGAGTTGAATTAGGTTAGGCAAAGAGGAGAATTTATTATAAGTTTATTGGGGGGGAGGTTGTACAAGGAACTCAGGACAGGATTATAGTTGGGCATCAGACATGAACAAGATTGAGGATACAAGTACTATCAGGATCTTCCCTCTTCTTTCCCTCTGCTCCTCTCCTTGTGTCTTTTTACTTTTCTGTTTCTCTGAAGATGAGCACTTCCCTTCTACTGGTGAAATCTTACTAACCATAGTTGCTGATGTTATTCCTCATTTATAGTTCAGTCACTCAGACAAAGGCCAATCTCTCTCTCAATTGCATATTCCTAGGAAAGGGCTTTGATTTGTACAGCTCGAGTCAGGTGCCCAGTCTGGTGCACACAGCTATGGCCAGGGCTCAGTTTTTCTTCATGCCTTTCTATCTTCATGACTGCTCTGGCTACAACCATGCATTGGATGGAGTGTTTCTTAGAAAATGTTTCCTGGGCAGACATTCTAATAGAGATCCACTTCAGTGGAGATGCATTCAGTTTTGTCTTTTTCTGCTGCTTTAAAAAAAAGTTGAGATGTAATGTACAGTAAAATACACATCACTTAAAAGTTTAGTCTGAGGAGTTTTGACGAATGTATGCCCACATCCCAGTCAAGACATAGGACATTTCCGTCACTCCAAAAAGTTTCCTCATGCCTCCTACAGTCAATCTCCACTCCTCAAAGACAACCACAGTTCTGATTTCTATCACCGTAGAATAGCTTTGCTGGTTGTAGAACTTCACGTACATGAAATCAAACAATATATGCTCTTTGGCCTTTTTCATTCTACATAATGTATCTGAGATTGTTGCTATATCAAAAGTCTTCTTTTTGTTGCAGATAATATTTCACTATATATACATACCACATTTGTTTATTCATTCACCTGTTGATAGACATTTGGGTTATTTTCAGGTTTTTTTTTGGTCATTATGAACATTTTAATACAAGTCTTTTTAGAGTTAGAAGGAACTGTACATTAAAGGCTGAGATTACAAAAGATGACTTCAGTTTTGAATAAATTGAGTTTGTGGTACTTGTCGGACACTCAGGTAGTAGTCTGGGCCCCTCTTGGAGTACAGTCTAAGTTGCAGAAGAGAGACAGGGTCTAGCAATGTAAATTTCTGTAGTCGCCAGCCTTTATGTAGAGTTAAAGCTATGGGAAAGTCCTCAGCTGAAGGACAAGCATTAGACAAGAAAATGCCCATATATTAAATCCTGAGAAGCATCAGTATTTGAGGAGCAGACTAAAAAGGAACCCTCTGTGGAGGCTAAGAGAAGCATGGCCATTTATCTTTGTGTCCCGATCATCAGGCACAGGACCCCACACACAGTCACTTCTCAATGTGCTAAATTTCACAGAATGCGTCCAGGGTACCTGGTTCTGGATAGACTCCGTAGAAGGAGATAGACCGGGAGGGCAAATGGCATGAGAAGTCTCACAGGCCAGAGTGATTGAAGGGGTGTGTAGGGGCAGGTAAACCCTACAGACTCTACCTGTGCTTATGCGGGGCTGGGGAGGACGAGTCATTACAGATGAAGAATTAGGTAAGGTCAGACCACTCAGGGCCTTAGATGGATGTCACATGAAGAATTTAGACTCCAACAGGCCTGCCACCCTGGGAGGAGTCATCGCGGGTTCTGGAGAAGGGCGTGACAGAGATTTCCTTTTGGGAAGTGTACTCTGGCAGCTGTGCCCCGGTGGTGGCGGCGGCGGTGCTGCTCCTGCTGGTGACCGTGTGGTGTTGTTAGCGGAGATAGTGCTTTCCACTGGGCTTTGGCTTGGTAGCCGCTGAAAGAGAACAACGCTGCCGCTGCTGCTGATTTCATGCCATTCCCTGACCTGGCTCTGTAACTTGGCCTCTGAGCCTTGGCCACAGAACGCAGAGGCCGTGGCATCTGGCCGCAGCTGGGAGGCAGTGCTTGCGCGCGGGGCAGGGTGGTGGGTTGGGAAGCCTGGGGCGGGGTAGCCGCGGGCCGGGGGCGGGGCACCGCGGAGCCAGGCCACGCCCCTGCTCGCCCGCGCAGGCGCGCTGCGGGCCGTTAGCTGTCAGAGCCAAGCGGCGGGCTGGCGGCGGGCTCCGACGTCTGCGCCAGGACCCGGCGGGCTGAGCCCGGCGCAGCAGCCGCAGCCAGGGCAGCGCGGCCCCTACTCCCGGTCAGGTCGTAGAGGCGAGCTGGTCGCTGGCGCCTCGGGCAAGATGGGGAACCGGGAGATGGAGGAGCTGATCCCACTGGTGAACCGTCTGCAGGACGCCTTTTCGGCGCTGGGACAGAGCTGCCTGCTGGAGCTGCCGCAGATCGCCGTAGTGGGCGGCCAGAGCGCCGGCAAGAGCTCGGTGCTCGAGAACTTCGTGGGCAGGTGAGCGCGCAGGGCGCTGAGTGAGGATGCGGCGGGGGGCGACCCCGCTCCGGGCCGTTGGAACGTGGACGGGCAGCGGGAGCCAGAGGGTGTGTGGACCAGGCGCTGTGGTGGAATGGGGGGCAGAGTGGCGGTGTCCGTGGGGCGGGCGGGGTCCTCCAGCTCTGGGCATCCTCCGTCCCCTGCCACCCCCCGCCGGGTGGCCCTCCTGCCTGCCTTTCATCGTGCGATACAAAGCCATTTCCTCCCTGTCCTCCAGTCGGGGAGTCGGGGGAGGGTTCCGCCCCGGGATCGACCCCCACCCCCTCGGTGCGCGCCAGCCCCGGGCAGCCTCCCTGCGTAGCGCGCCGAAAGCTTCCCAGTGCCCCTCTCCTGTTTTCCCGGCTCAACACCCGCCTCCTTTTCCTGTCGCCCTCCGCGAGGCTCCCTGCGAGGCTGTGGGGCTTTATCCCCCGAGCCCCCTCCCCTAGGTGGAGATGCTTTCCTTCTGCCTGGGTTCTCGTTCCTCTCAGCTGTCTACTGTTGCCTGCCTCTAGCTGGGGAGGCGGGGTGCGAGGAGAAAGACGTCGTTTGTTGTGGTGAAGCTTTATCCGGAGACGCTCCCCCACCATTCTCCTCTCGGAGAGTCGAAGAATAAAAGGTGGTGTGTTTGCGTGTGCACCTATTCACAGCTCCAGACAACTGTGAGAGAGCCCTAGGCACAGACTTGGCAGTGGGTGGACTTGTGTTGTCCAGGTGCCATGTCATTCCTGCATCATCTCGGAACTGACCAGCATCTTTCTCGCACTCTCACTGCGCCCCCTCCCCCAGCATCATCTTCCGTTCTCTAAGCTCCTATTTGTCTTGCTAGCCTTCAAGATAACATTCTGAATCTAAATTGTAGTTGTGGTTTTCCTCATGACTCTTAATACAGAAACAGCTAAAGAATTAATTTTTGAATTGGGAATCAGCATTTCTTCCACTGAGCAATTCATGAGGGATTAAGTTACCTTAATGGCCTAGACTGAAGAGTGCAGACATTTGCTAAGAAGAGCCCATTTGAAAGCATTATGAAAGCTGAAATCTGTTTCCTAGTAGTAGAAAACCAGGTAGAAATATACAGTATCCAAGAAAAAATGCTGGCGAGATTGTACTTTATTCTTTTTATTTGACTCATTTGTGACTTGGAATGCAGAAGATTCCTGTTTCTGTTCCTTTTTTCTTTTTTTGTTAGTGTTTGGTGATGTGTAAAATTTAGAGCTGGATATGCCCACATTTCCTTTGGAAATGCCAGTGTTCATAAAGTACATATTCCTTTCTCCCAAATGATGTTCCATCTTTCAGATGATACTTTTTTTTTCCTGTATGAACTAGAAAGATAAGAAACCTAATAAAGTAAAAATTGCTTTGTATCCTTGAGTAATTCACTTAATTACTACACCCCATTTTTATACATTTTTTTGATTAACGAGCAAAGTGAAGGTAAAGTATTTTGCCTACGTCATCTTAGCCTTCTGGTGAAGTGATGGATAAATGTGTTATTTCAAACATATAACAGTTACTTTCTTTGATTTGTTGCCAATGAAATTTACTAGATTTAAAGTGGCATCCAAAGAGTGAGTTTTGATAATATATTTTTGGTTTTCCAAATGCCAGGGCATTTTTGTCATGACACTTTAAGAGTTATTTAACTATTTTTGTTTTTTAAACAAATACTTAGATTAAAATTGTAAGTATTTCAAATGAAATTACCATATTTTTATGCATCTTCCATATATTTACTTGGATGAGCCTATATTATATGTAAGTGCATTGTTTGTAGTCAGAGCTTTTGAACTTAATGTCAATTTTATGCACATATCACAATTCTACTTTCTAGGTTTTGAAATCCTAACATTCTTCTTAATGTTATAATAAAATTGTACACATTTCCCCACAGTAGCTATGTTCTTTTGAAATGATAATTTGAAAAAAGAAATATAGAAGAGTAAAATATTTAAGCTTGAATATTTTTCAAGATGGAATAAAAAATAGGGACATTACAAGTATAACAATCAGAACACTTACCAGAATGCATTAGTAATTTGTTGTACTTTAAAAAGTTTTACCACTAATTAACCGTTAGAATGTCAAATCAAAGAAAAGGGTGAACACAGAGGAAAAAGGTCATTTAATCCATATGTAAAGTCTGTATTATATGTAGAGATAACACCTGCCTAGCAGAGCTTATATATTAAGGAGAAAATTTAATTAGGAAGGTCATTTGACTTTAATAAAGATTTCGGTCATTGAATTATTGAGGAATCTAATTTCCAATTATAAGCCAACCTTAGGGAAAATGGAGTTTTCTATTTTGATAAGATATTCAGCCTAGGTGGAAAAAATTGTATCCATTTTCTACTATAACATCTTAGTGCTTTCTTGTCATTATCCAGGAATTTTGCAATAAAAATACGTTTCTTTACTAAGGATGCAACTTTACTCTTTTACACGAAACTGTTTTCATTTTAAGACTCTGATCTAATGTGCAGTTATTGAATGCAGCCATAAAAACCAAGGGTCATCACTTGTGTAAATTAATTGTGTTTGCTCTTGACTTAAGCTTCTTCTCTACAAAATAATGATGCATTTTCTCAACAATCCTTATTTAGTGGACTAACTGTATCTTCTCTCAGATAGTTTGTTTATATTGAGTTTTTTTGACACCAATGAATGAATTCGGATGTGAATATGTTTACTTCATTTAGCGGTCGCTGTAAAAGCTGGTTTTTGGGTGACAGGTTTGAGATTGTTATGAATAAAATGAGTCATGAATGAACCACTTGTTTGTGATTTTCTTGCTGAAGTGATGAACGTGCATATTAATTTGATATAGCATGAGTAACCAGATTGTTCTTTTGGTGGTGCAGAATGAGATATATGTTGGCAATGAGAGGCAGCTTAAGATCTAATGAATAGAACCTGAGACCTCTAATCTGAACATAGGGGTTTACTAGCTGGCTTAGGTCTGCCTATTGGTCTGGTTTGTATACAGAAGAATTAAATTTATTCAACTATTTTCATTATACATATACATATATTTATAGTACAGTGGTGATGATAATAATGGTTAACATTCATTGACTGCTTGTTATTTGTAGGTACTATTCTGGGTGCTTTTATATGAATAATCTCGTTTAGTCCTCATAAAACCCCAAAGAGGTAGGTACTCTTATGATTTCCATTTTACAGAAGAGGAAATTAAGATTTAGAGAGTTTGAGTAACTCACTCAAGGATAATTTAATTTAATATGAAAACAATGGAGCTAAGATTCAACTAGAGGTGTTGATCACTATAACCCATGTTCTAGAATCTCTGTGCCATATTGCATCCTCCATATTGAAGTTTACTGTTTCCTCTGATAAATACTTTTAACTTCTTTCTTGCTCCCTATATAAATGCTGCCTGTATTAATAAGAAGCTGGCCAGGCACAGTGCTCATGCCTGTAACCCCAGCATTTTGGGAAGCCAAGGCGGGAGGATTGCTTGAGCTCAGGAGTTTGAGACCAGTCTAGGCAACATAGTGAGATCTTGTCTCTACAAAAAAACAAAAAAAATTAGCCAGGTATGGTGGAGCATGCCTGTAGTGCCAACTTCTCGGGATGCTGAGGTAGGAGGATCACTTGAGTCCAGGAGGTCAAGGCTGTAGTGAGCCAGGATCGTGCCACTGCACTCCGGCATGGCTGACAGAGCAAGACTCTGTCTCAAATAATAATAGTAAACAAGAAGTTAACTATGTTAATGATTTTATTCATATTTATTTATATATGTTTACCTTGCCTCGTTTCACAGAAAATTTGAGGTGACCCTTTAGGTAGAAGCAACATTTATTAAAAGATAAGTATTTTTCTTTGCTATTTTAGACATTGTTAAAGAGAGTTTTAAAATGTAATTGGATTGTTTATTTAAGTATGTTTTTCGAATGCATATAACTCGTTTATAGAGGTGTTAAGTGAAAACTGTACTGGTTGCTAATACGCAGATGTTTTAAAATGACACACTTGTTAGAAGCATTAGTTTTTCAATGCTAATTATATAGGCAGAAGAGTCCACATTATTTTATTCTAGTCTGAGTTGTAAATAGACTCTCAATTCTGCACAAATAGAAAAAGTTTTGTGATTAATGGGAATGAAATAAAACATTTTAAAAAAGTGATTATGCTGATATTTTTCAAGAAATTGCTTCTAAGTATTATTAGATAAATGGTGCTAAGAATTAAAATGTCATAATTATTGAGAACCATACTTCATAGTTCCCAAGGGTCTATAAATAAAGTGTCAAAACATGAACTTTTCTTCATCCAACAATGAATTGGTAGAACTTGAAATCACAAAAATATTTTTGCTGAATTAACATTATATAATATATGTTTAGGTTATCACAAATTCACAGTTGGTGGTACTTAATTACCACCGTCAAATGAATTCTTTTTTTATTAACAATGTGTGAGAAGCAATACAACTAAGGTAACTGGACTGGATAGGATATCTCTGTTTTAGAATCTACTTATGATTAACAGTTATCCAAAAATGCACTTGATTTAACTTCTTTCCGAATGAAGTTGGGCAGTCACCCAGAACCTTGGAGGAATGGAAACTTAATCTTTAGCTGGATTAGAGGGTAGGCTATCGGGTTCTCTATCAATGGAGCATACATTTAGAGTGTTAGATCTTCTTAGGTAGTACCTTTTGCAGGGCTAGTAAGTTAAATTATGAAGTTTTATTCATTATTGTGATTTATGTTAGAGGGACTTCAAGTATCTAGAAAGAAATAGATTATTTTTTTTCCTCTGCTACCAGAGCCAAGTCAAGAGAGTCCCAAGCTCATATGCTATATAGAATGATCCAATTTAATTTTCTGTATGGCCAAAGTTTTGCAATTTATCCTAGTCCAAGTTTGCATTGCAATTTCGTACACTCTCTGCATTGATTTAAAAATTCTTGTGGATTATGTTATACTAAATACATTTTATAAAGTAGAGGGGAAAAAGGGGGCCAACATTTGCTTAGCCATTATGGGGTGGCAGACGTGGATTCTGCTAGACACTTTTCATACCTTCTATTCCTTACCTGTTTCCATATCCCCATGTCAATAGGGGAGAAAATTCAGGGTTGGAGAGACAAGTCATTCACCCAGAATCATATGGCTAGTAAGCAGCCAAGCTGGCATTCGGTATGACTCCTACTGGAACTCTTGAGAAATATGGACACATAAAACCAATGAACATGTATTTATTGAGTTCTAAGTATACTGGGTAAGAATATATAAGAAAATATGAAGCTGATGTATGTATAAAAAGAGAACTGACAGGATAAAGTATGAGACAACTTTCAAATGCATATGTAAAATGAAGGTAGTCAGATATAATGCAAACTAATCAGGATAAAAAATTATAGTATGTCAATTTATTTTTACAAAAATCCCCAAAAAACTACAGTTCTGAAATTGAACTGAATATAAGTGGAAAGTAGACAATATATGAGTTTCCAGTGGCATCTGGCAGCCCGTATCATTTTAGCTCAAGCCTGCATGTACTGAAGTATCTATGTCAAAGCAGGAAGGTGGTGATCTGTGTCTCAGTTTCTGAGTTGACAACAAGGCATTGAATTTAGACTGTGACTTTATCACAAAGAGATACTGTATATTGGAGAGGGCCCTAAAGAAGAACAGCAAGGAAAAAAAAAGAGGTTGGAGAGATTAAAAATATAACTGGATGCAGTGAAGGTTAATTGAGAGTGGGATGGATCAGATCAACTATTTTATAAGGACCTCCAAGACACTAATACTTAAGGGAGGTGAATTCTATTTTCGTTTTAAAGAATAAGTTATTTAGTTAAAGGAGTAGAATAAGTCGAAGATACAAATGTCAGGGAAAATGTCCTAAAGGCAAACCTGAAAATGGAATGAATTGTTTAGAATGGGAGGAGGGTAAAGGAATTGACACCAAATGATTTGAATTTCATGAATTAAAAATCATTTCCAACAAATTAGAGGGTTCATTAATACCATATTTATTACTCTGTGTGTGTGTGTGTGTGTGTGTGTGTGTGTGTGGTCATAGGTAGCTTAGCTTTTTCTTCCTCTATTAGTAGCAAGACTGGCATTTGATGACATTATTATAAGAAGCTTTCCTCTGGCTTGATTTTCTCTAACTTGCTGGAGCCACAGTAAGATACAGAGAAACCAGAGATTTGCCCAAGGTCAGAAAAAATCAGAGCTAGGTTTGGAACTTAATGTTAGGAACTGGGAGGCCTGTGCCAGTTCATCATCTTCTCTTCCTCCTCTTATTGTTTTAGAGCACCTCCCTCCAACCCTTACCCTGCCTCCTCCTTTTCCCATCCCTTTGCATTGGGCCAGCCTTTTTCTCTTCCATGATACTCTCCTTCATTACTCTTCTTGATAGTTGACCAGCAGTGACATTACATTTTATTACATTTTTTTTTTCCCCATACAGAATAGTGGAGACAGGGAGCACAATTTTTCTCAGACTTAGGGAAGTTAATTTGACTGAAATAGCATACTCGTGAGTAAAGTGTGACTTTTAGGGAACAGATGGGCCCAGGAAAAGACTGAATAAGATATTGGATGTTTTTACACATTATTAATATTTATCCACAAGGTGGGCATTAGCTAGAAAGATATGCCTGAGATGGTCATCAATAGGCCTTGCTTAAACCAACACAAGCTTCTGAAAAGTTGTATGTAAATAAATAATCTAAACAGAAATGTTATTATTTAAACAAGTGGGTGAACTTTTAGGTAAATTAAAGATATTTTTGTGTAGCAAATCTGCTTCCTTCAGTTTGCCTGTTTTCTATTCTTTGTGTGTGTGTGTTTGTATTCTTAGAGTGCATTGGGTGACACTGAGGTCCATTAATGTTATAGAGATTATTTTAACAATTAATTTTTCAGCAAGCATTAATGTGTTAAATCTTTAGTGTTAATTGATAATAAAAACAGAGCAGTTGTTGAGGAAAATGATGATACATTTAATGCCTGAATTATATGAATGATACAGGATTGCTTTAGATCTTGTTTTTCCCTAGTATCCCTGCTGCAAGTCCTCTATTTCCAAGGGTTGAAAATGTGCCTCAGTGCTCCTTTGTGACAGTGTGTCATTTTTATTTCCCACTGCTTCAAGGTCATGATATACCCATGAATAGCATATACACACATGATAGCAGTAGCTAGGGCTTCTGAAGGACCTCTTTGTTTATCCTTTCAGTGGCTTGGAATTGAAAGACTAATGTATTTAATAAGTAATTTAGCAGGTGACTAAACTTGTTTATGGTGCTTGTTTTTTTAGATTCCCCAAAAGTGAATATTTGAAGAGGAATCATCACAGTGTGGTGATGGAGTGCAGGCTTTGCTGGCTGCTCTTGAGTCCTGCCTCTGACTCTCGCTGGTAGCATGGCTCCTCATTACGGAACCTAGCCTCACTTGGCCTCAGTTTCTTCATCTGCAAAATAGGGATTGCAGACTTCACCTTTTAATCTGTGTGCGAGTTCTGAGTAAGATGGTATCAAGTGCCTGGCCCATAGTATGCATTCAATAACTGATTGGTCTTAATTTAAATCAGTTATTTAGACTGGACATTTTTTGAGTATTTTAAAAACAAAAGTAAGTTGAGGCAGATGGTAATGCATATTTGCAAATTCTTTTTGTGAATGTTGGAAAATTACAGTTGCATCAAAATGCTTACTTGTAGACAAGGCTAATAGAATATATTTGAGCCTTCTTTAAAGAAAGCATTGCCCACGTTCGTTAAATGCATTGTCACAGTGCATTCTTGTTTTTTTTTAAATCGATACATGCAAAGTGAACCCAGTTTGTATACTCTTCCCTTCCAAGAGTTCCGAAGCAGTTTCTGTTATTTCATTAATCCTTCGAATTTCTGTGAGAAGATAGCAAAAGCATGTTTTGTTTACTTTAATTTAGAAATAAAAAAAGATTAAGCTGGAAAAAAGTTAGGTGACATACTAGGGGTCACATGGTGAGTACTAGAGATTAATGAACAAAATAGAATTAATAACAGAGATAATGGAATTCAAATGAATTTTTCTGACATTATTTTTAGCTTTTTCCTAGAGAATAGATTTTAAGGAAGATAGTCGATTCTGTGATATAAAGTAAACCATTCTTAGCATGTTCCTTTTCTTTTGGAAGTGTTAGATGAAATTGCAGGCAAAGGTGGGATAGAAGGGGGAAAAACAATTGAGGAAGTCTAGTTGGTGAAGCAGAACTGCTTAGCAAGAGTATGGTCTGAGCCCAAGGAAAACATCTACAACCAAGGGTTCAGGAGGTAAGATGTAATTAGACCTTAAAAGAAGTACCAACATTTTTGTAGTAGATGTTGAAATAATACCCAATAGCTCCTTTTTTTTTTTCCAGTGTAAAGATTCATATTCTGATTTGATTGATATTCCCATAACTTGTTAACCGTCAGTTTTAGCTCTGAGCTAGTTAGCTGGTTCTATTTGGAATTACATTATTTTTAAGTTACTAGATATACCTCAGAGGCTTTGAAAAGGATAGCTTTGGGTTTCTTATCTAGTGGAGGTTTAGAACCCTGTATATGTGTGTCTGTTTATGTTTTCTGGTTAATAAAACTGAAACCCATTCTCTTCATATTTTGAAGAGAGGGACAAAGGCTTGCAATTATTTTTATGGATCCTAGCCTTCATGGTTCTGAGTCCTACTACCAGGACAGCAACAATTGTGTGGTGAGATTTCTGCACTCGTATCTGAATACCAATAGAATGACCTGCATACTGAAGTCCTTGTAAGTTCAACTTAAGAAACTTTAGCCTGTTTATTTAATCCTAAAAACATATCACGTAAAATATATGTGTGGGTACTTGATTTGAATTATGTACTTTGAATGTTAAATATTCTCTTAGGGCTTTTTTTTTCCCCCCAGAGTCAATTAAGAAGGGAAGTGGCAGAAGGATCATGAGTGCCTCGCTTGCAGAGCAAGCGGGGAGATGAGAAGGAGGAAGCAATGCTTTTGTGAGTGTCCACTAGATTGTAGGGACATACGAAGAGAAAAGAACCATAAGGTTCAACTGCTGTGGGAATTAGGAGTATCTGTGAATGAGTTAGTTTGGGGTGTATTTGGTTCCCCCCCCAACTCCCTGTGGCAGGTGGTCCCTGCGTATTTGTTGAAGGTGTGCCAAAGGTAAGTAAGATTGCACGCCAAGAACAGTGAGAGCTGGGTTTAGTCTGGCCTCTGCTGTCATCCGCTGGTCTTCCTCAGCTCTCTCTGTCTGATTTAGAGGCCCCTCCTTGGTGGCCCTTGTTAACACTTCACTGCACAGGAATCTACTGAACAGTTGGTTGCCTCATCTGTCTGCCCAACTATTTGCAGCTTCCATGAAGCCAGGAGCTGTGTCTCCTTTATCATTTTCCATAGTGCAGTGCTGGCATACGGCAGGAGCTAACTGAATGAATCAGCTACTTGACTCTGTACAAGCCATTTATCTAAGCTGAAACATAACCTTTGTCATCAATAAATTGGTTGAAAATAGTAGAGTGGGCTTGGATTAGAACAGTGGTTTTTTTTTTTGAGACTGAGTCTCGCTCTGTCGCCCAGGCTGAAGTGCAGTGAATGGCGTGATCTCTGCTCACTGCAACCTCTGCCTCCCAGGTTCAAGCAATTCTCATGCCTCAGCCTCCTAAGTAGCTGGGACTACAGGGGTGCACCACCACACCTGGCTAATTTTCATATGTTTAGTAGAGATGGGGTTTCGCTATGTTGGCCAGGCTTGTCTTCAACTCCTGACCTCAGGTGATCCGCCCACCTCGGCCTCCCAAAATGCTGGGATTATAGGCATGAGCCACTGCACCCGGCCTGAACGGTGTTTTTTAAACTGTAGATTGTGACCTAATAGTGGGCCATGATATCAATTTAGTGAGATTGTGTTTGACAGTGTTAAATAAAGTATCAGACTACATCCAAGGTAGTTATAAGTACTGCTTTGTGAAAGTTTTGTATTAGTTGCATATTTGTATATGCATACTAGGCTGCAATATAAAATGTATTTCTTACTGTGGGTTATCTTCAAAATTGTTGAATGCCTCTGGTCTAGATTAAATTTAATATTACTTCTAGGTGCTTATTTGGTTATTCTCTGTTTAAATGGCAGGACATATCTTTTTTTTTTTTTGAGACGGAGTCTCGCTCTGTCACCCAGGCTGGAGTGCAGTGGCCTGATCTCCGCTCACTGTAAGCTCCGCCTCCCAGGTTCATGCCATTCTCCTGCCTCAGCCTCCTAAGTAGCTGGGACTACAAGCACCTGCCACCGTGCCTGGCTCATTTTTTGTATTTTTTTTTTTTGGTAGAGACAGGGTTTCACTGTGTTAGCCAGGGTGGTCTCGATCTCCTGACCTCGTGATCCACCTGCCTCGACTTCCCAAAGTGCTGGGATTACACACGTGAGCCACCGTGCCCGGCCCAGGACACATCTTTTTATTAGAGAAGGCACAATTCACACTATACCGTTACTATTCCACTAGGATGAATTAAAATGGAAATAACTTTATTATTTTAATAATAAATAAATCACTTTATTATTTATGTCTTTTAATCGAAAAAGTGATATGTACATGTAATACAAATTCAGACATTCCAAAATACCTTTTATGTATACCATACAAATGCCTTTCCCCTATTGAGGTTTCCTAGTAAGATGTTTCATTTACCTGCCTGTCTTCCAGATTACTTCTGAATTTGTATTTTCTTTATATGAAATTTATTTGAGTTTTGAGGACAGACAGAATTTAATAAAGTGGTTTGCAGGTAGATGATACAACCAGTTAAGAAAGGCCACGTTTGAAAATTCTATTAGCAGATGGATTTGTGCATTTACTGAGTCATTTACAAAGAATCATATGTTGCGAGTCCACAGTATGCCAGAAATTGTGCGAGGCTCTGATGTGCAGCAGCTCCTTCAACGAGCTTGCTGATCCAGTGGGTACAGGATTGCTATGCACTGTGTTGTTAGGATACCCAGGCTAACAATTGTTATGAGAGCCATTTGTCAGAGAATCGTTGGTGAGTTCATGATACTGTCTCTAAATATTTGAGGAGCTGTTACTTGGAAAAAGATTAGACTGACTCAGTATCTCCCCAGAAGACATCATTAGAACAAATGGGTGAACGTTACAGGCAGACAGACTTAAACTTAACGTAGGGGAGACTGTTCAATAGAACACTTTAAAACATGGAATGGATTGCCTGTGAAACAGTAAGTATTCCATCCCCATAAGGGTAGAGACTGGCGATTGATGACTTGCTGGCTGCTTGGCATGGTGTAGTCAGGAGGGGGGTTGAGCAAAAGGACTTTGAAGGTTGTTTTTTTTTTGTTGTTGTTTGTTTGTTTTGAACAGTCTTATGATTAGGCTTGATGGATGCCAGAAACCTGGCCTTAAAAAAATGTGTGTTTTCTATAGGTTATCTGTAGGTAGGTAAGAAATGACAGACTTATAAAAGAGTTAAGACCTCTCTGGGTCTAGCCCTTCAAAAAATCACTGTGCCTGTCAGCGTATGGAACGGCTAATTCCATGAAGCAGCTGTGATTAAGGGTGTTTTACAGGTAAATTGTATTTATTCTTCTTCTTCTTTTTTTTTTTTTTTTTTTTTTTTTGAGACAGGGTCTAGCTCTGTCACCCAGGCTGTGGGGCAATAGCAGGAATACTGCTCACTGTAGCCTCAATCTCCCTGGCTGATGAGATCCTCCCACCTCAGCCTTCCAAGTAGCTGAGACCACAAGTGTGCACCACCATGCCCAGCTAATTTAAAAATTTTTTTTGTAGACACAGGGTCTCCCTACGTTGCCCAGGCTGGTCTTGAACTCCTTCCTGGGCTCAAGTAATTATCTTGCCTTGGCCTCCCAAAGTGCTGGGATTACAGGTATGAGCCACTGTGCCTGGTCTGTATTTATTTATTTATTTTTTTAGAAAGCTCAATTTTAAAATCTGCTTTTCTAATTGATGCAGTTTCTTTCAGTGGTGTACCAGTGTAGAAACTTAGAAAATAAACATAGTTTAGTTTCCTTTTTTATTTTTAAAATCTTCCTATATCTAACACATATTGTAATTTCTTTATTCAAAACATCTTTTTGAATAAAGGAAACACCTTTTCCTCTTTCTTCTCATTCTGACCATCAGAGTCTCAGCTGTCCTCCTTTCGCACGTGGGATAACTCTGACAGCATCCTGCCCTCTCACTCTCTCCATTTCTTATTCATCCATTCCATGTAAACATTGCTGCTCTCAGGTTAATCTTCCAAAGCACAAGTTTAATGTCTCTGTCCTCAATAACCTGCAGTCCCCTCCCTCCCCTTTAAAAATCTCTACTTGGTTTTCAAAACTTTCTACCCATTCAACTTTTGCTTTCCACTCCTGCCAGAGGTTTTCACCTCATTTTTTTCCATCTTTTCTGTGGATGCAGTGGCCATTTCTGATTACTTAAGAACAGGCATAGCTTGAGTAGAACATATTTTGTGACCAAAAGGAGTTTAAACAATCCACTTATACTTGAGTTCCTACCTTGTGAAAGACACTGTTTTGGGATAGAAAAAAAAAATTTGCCCTTAACAAAATTGAGTGTAGACTAGCATAGAGTGTAGTCAGAACTTACACAGTGTTGAGGTAAAGAACATGTATTCTGTGGAGCCTGACGCCCTGGGTTCACATCCCCGTTCTGCCACTTAATAGTTCTGCGATCTAAGTAATCACTTAACCTGCCTGTGCCGCAGCTTCCTCACCGGTACAATGGGACAATAGTAGTACCCTCCTCATGTGGTGGTTGTAAAAATTAAATTAATACATGTGAAACACTTAGGAGAGTGTCTGTCACATGGGAACATAGTTACCTGTTTGTGAGTATTATTATTGGGGATGGAAGTTTAGACAGAATTTGGGTGCCTTTAGAGGTGCAGAGTGTTCTGGATGATCAAAGGAAAAGAACAATTTTTCCCTTTTTTTTTTTTGAGACAGAGTCTCGTTCTTGTCACCCAGGCTGGAGTGCAGTGGCGCGATCTCGGCTCAATCTATCAAATTCTTACTATTTAATGCCCATTTCAAATACTGCTAGTTTACATGGAATCTTTCTTGGACTCTCCAAAGAAAACTTGAAAGACCTCCGCCTCCCAGATTCAAAGATTCAAGCGATTCTCCTGCCTCAGCCTCCTGAGTAGCTGGGGTTACAGGCACCCGCCAGCATGCCAGGCTAATTTTATTTATTTATTTATTTTTTGTAGAGATAGGGTTTCACCATGTTGGCTAGGCTGGTCTCAAACTTCTGACCTCAGGTGATTCGCCTGCCTCCACCTCCCAAAGTGCTGGGATTACAGGTGTGAGCCTCCGTCCCAATTTTTCCTTTTTTGAAAATTATTATTTTAGGTTCAGGGGCACATGTGCAGGTTTGTTTTATAGGTAAACTCGTGTCATGGGGGCTTGTACAGATTATTTCTTCACCCAGGTACTAAATCTAGTACTTAATAGTTATTTTTTCTGATCCTCTCCCTTCTCCCACCCTTCACCCTCAAGGAGGCCCCAGTGTCTATTGTTTCCTTTGTGTTTATGTGTTCTAATCATTTAGCTCCCGCTAATGAGTGAGAACAGGCAACATTTGGTTTTCTGCTCCTGCATTAGTTTGCTAAACATAGCAGTCTCCAGCTCCGTCCGTGTTCCTGCAAAGAACATAATCTCATTCCTTTAAGGCTACATGGTATTCCATGGTGTATATGTACCACATTTTCTTTATCTAGTCTGTCACTGATGGGCATTTAGGTTGATTCCATGTCTTTGCTATTGTGAATAGTGCTGCAGTGAACATTCATATTCATGTGTCTTTATGATAGAATGACATAGTTATATTTCTCTGGGTATATACCCAGTAATGGGATTGTTGGATTGAATGGTACTTCTGTTTTTAGTTCTTTGAGGAATTGCCATATCCTTTCTGCAATGGTTGAAATAATTTACACTCTCACCAACAGTGTATAAGTGTTACCATTTCTCCATATCCTTGTCAGCATCTGTTATTTTTTGACTTTTATATAGTAGCCATTCTGACTGGTGTGAGATGGTATCTTCATTGTGGTTTTGATTTGCATTTTTTCTGATGATCAGTGATGTTGAGCTGTTTTTTTTTTTTTTTAATTTTTTCATATCCCTGTTGGCCGTATGTATGTCTTCTTTTGAAAAATGTCTGTTCATGTCCTTTGCCCACTTTTTTCTTGTAAATTTAAGTTACTTACAGATGCTGGATATTAGACCTTTGTCAGATGCATAGTTTGCAAAAATTTTCTCCCATTCTGTAGGTTGTCTGTTTACTCTATTGATAGTTTCTTTTGCAGAAGCTCTTAAGTTTAATTAGAATCCCTCTTGTCAATTTTTGCTTTTGTTGTGATTGCTTTTGGTGTCTTTGTTATGAAATCTTTGCCCATTCCTACATCTCAGATGGTATTGCCTAAGTTGTCTTCCAGGGTTTTTATAATTTTGCGTTTTACGTTTAAGTCCTTAATCTATCTTGAGTTGATTTTTATATATGGTGTAAGGAAGGGGTCCAGCTTCAATCTTCTGCATATGGCTAACCAGTTATCCCAGCACTATTTATTGAATAGGTAGTCCTTTCCACATTGCTTGTTTTTGTCAGCTTTGTTGAAGATCAGATAGTCATAGGTGTGTGGACTTATTTCTGGGCTCTCTATTCTGTATTCTGTCCCATCAGTCTATGTGTTTGTTTTTGTACCAGTACCATGTTGTTTTGATTACTGTTGCCCTGTAGTATAGTTTGAAGTCAGGTAGTATAATTACTTTAGCTGTGTTCTTTTTGCTTAGCATTGCCTTGGCTATTTGGGCTCTTTTTTGGTTTCATTTAAATTTTAAAATAGTTTTTTTCTAGTTTTGTTCAAGTCAGGAAGACAGCCCACACCAGAACCTGAACCAGCTGAATCTTAATTTTGGACTTCTAGCTTCCAGAACTTTAATAAATAAATCTCTTTTATTTAAGTGACCCAGCATGTGGTATTTTGTTATGGTAGCCTGAACAGACTAATACAAGTACTTAACTTTTATTGAGTTTTTGCTAATTAAATTGTTGATCTGACTTAGATGGGTTGGTACTGAGAGTGAGGATCATGGGTTTAAATAAGAGATTTATTTTTACATTTATGAGAAAAAATTGACTGATGCACTAATATTCTTAGCTTGATAAACTAGTATCCTTAGCCCATGTGCCTCAGTTTTTGAGGTATCTATTCTTTCACCTGTACTTCTCTCTTCATTTTCTTAATGATGTAAGCTACTTGTGATTCTCCCATCTTAACCTTTGCCCTCTTCAGCTGCTGACTTAGCTTTCCTTCCCTTCATAACCGTCACACAACTCTCACTGTCTGAATGCAGGAACCTAATGGATTTGAAAAAAAAGATTATGATACTGAAAAGATTGGTCCATCCCAGCATCTCCCAAAGAAGTATATGGATATCTGTGTAAGATTTACCTGAGGAACTTATGAAATAAAGGTTCCTGGGCTCCACTGAGGGAGGCCCACTCAGTGGGTCTGGAGGTAAGCCAGGGTAATCAGTATTTTTCAGAAGTTCTCCTCATGCTCCTGATAAGCAGCCAGATATGGGAGCTATTAATCACCACTTCCACAATTCCCATTATTTCTGCAGCTGAGGATAAGGAATGCAGTGTGTCTTCCTTCCTCGTCAGTACACTGAAACTGCCCTTCCCAAGGTCACCAACGACCTCCAGACAGCTTAATTTACTTTCCAAATATGTCTGAAACTGATCATCTATGCTTAATTCCTACAACTACAGGCTGAATACAAGTTGTCATCGTTCATCTTCTGGACTATAACAATAGACTCATAATACTTTCCCCATCTGTAACCTTCCAATCTGGCTTTCACACAGCCATAGCATAATTGATATGGAATTCAAATTAAATCACATCACTGTCATAGTTAAAATTTTTCAGTTCCTAATGCCAACAGCATAAAATCATCAAAGCTTCTTGGGATGTCATACAAGGCCCTGTGTAGCCCAGCCTCTCCAGGTTGTGAGTTGTTATTCTTTTACCTGGCTGCACAGCGTACCCCCTAGACACCCACCGCACTGTTTCATTGCCTTTGTTCACGTCATTATTGTTTTTCTCCCCACTATTATTATCTCGAATTTGGGTCTCCTTTCCTCTGGGATACCCCAACTGCCTCCCACCTCCTCATGTCTCCTGGGTTTCCTGTCCCTCTTCTGGGTACACATCATTCTCTGAGCATTTCTCTCACGTTATACTTACCACATTGTGTTAAATTATCTTATCTGCTTCTATCACTAAATTGTGAGCCTCTTGAGGGTAGAGTCTCTTTTATTTATTTGTTGATTTTCACTTCTAGCATATGGTAATTTCTGAATAAATATTGAATGCGTTAATCTACAAATATAATGGAGAGCTTTCAGCCTTTTTCATACCTGATTTATCTGCAACATATGATGCCTTTTATTGAACACCCACTGTGTGCCAGGCACTGTCTTAAGCACCAGAAAGACAGTAATAAGTGAAAAAGCACACTCCTTGTCATTTCAGAGCTTGCAGTCTAATGAAGAGACATGTAATAAACTAATAAAAATGTATAATTATAAATCAGTATGGATGCCATGACAGAAATGATCAGGATAGTGATAGAACATGGCAGAGAGGGACGTATTTATCAGTTGGTCAGGGGAGTCAGTCTGATCAGATGACATTTCAGCTGAAGGACAAAGAATCAGTCATAAGAAGAGCTAGTAAAAAGCATTCCTTGCAGAAGGAATAGTAGGTGCTAAGACTTTGAGGGGTCACAGAAGTCTGTGTGTTGGAGGAACTTAAGGTAAGTCAGTGTCTCCAGAGCTCAGTCGAGAGGGAGAATTATAGCAAGGAAAGATAGCAGAGGGAAGTTTAGGTAGGCTCTCTTGGTGCCAAAAATAGATTTTATCCAGAGTGCTATGGTAAGTGACTGAAGGAAGGATTTTAATCAGGTTAGTTATGTAATCTGATTTACATTAGAGAAAGATTACTCTAGGTCAGTGCTTTTCGAGACAATAGTCACTACCCCAGGTAGCTATTGTAACTAATGCTACAGATAAACTGAATTTCCAATTTAATTTTAATTACTTTAAATCTGCATTTAAAAACATAATGAATTCAGTTAAGTATGTTTTGGCACATGAAGCTACTTTTTCCAACTATAAATTTTGTGAAATTTAAATATAGATCAGGTATTTCTGATAAAAATTTTAGCATCCAAGTTGAGATGTACTCTAAGTGTAAAATACACATGAAATTTCAGAGATTTGCTATGAAAAAGAATACAAACTGCCTTATTAATGATTTTATATTGATTATTAATACATATTGAAATGATTATAATTTGGAGAAATTGGGCTAAATAAAATGTATTGTTTAATTTTACTTGCTTATTTTTACTTTTTGTAATGTGGCTATTAGAATATTTAAAATTATTTGCATGGCTTATATTATATTTCCATTAGACTTGCATTGCACTAGATGCTGTGATGATAATAAATGGGAGGCAGACAAAGTAGCAGCAGAGAGATGGGTTAGGAATCTTTTGCAGTTGTCTAGGTGGGTGATAATGATATCTTTGATTAGGGAGTGGCAGTGGAAATGGAAAGAAGTGTAAAGAGTCTACAAATGTTTTGGAAGTAGAGTCATCATGACTTGCTGATGGACTAGATGGGGAAGGGAAGAATGAAAAACGACTCTCAAGATTTTGACTTGTGACTGGTATAGTTGGAAGACTGAGAAAAAAGTTGGGAGTTGAACATCTAGGGTATGGATTTGGACATGTTAGAACCTGTAAGGTATGCAGGTGGTTGGATATAAGAGCCTGGGGCACAGAGGAGAGTGTAACTGAAGATGTTAATCAGTACTTGTCAATATATCATTGGTATTTAAAACCTTAAGACTGTACACCAAAAACTATGCAACATCATTGAAAAAAATTAAAGAAGACCAACTAAAATGGAAAGATATCCTATGTTCATGAACTTGAAAACTTAAGTGTTAAAATGGCAATACACCTCAAATCAATCTGCAGACTCAATGAAATTTCTATTAAAATTCCAGGTGCCATTTTTGCAGAAATTGACAAACTGATCTTAAAGTTTTTATGGAGTTGCGTAGGATTCAGAATGACCAAAACAATGTTGAAAGCAAAACAAAACAATTAAGTTGAAGGACTCACACTTCCCAGTTCTAAAACTTACTACAAATCAGTGTAATACTGGTGTGAAGATACACATGCTAAATGAATGGAATAGACTTGAGAGTCCAGAAATAAACTGTTACATTCGTGGTCAATTGATTTTTAACAAGAGTACCAAGACAATTCAATGGAGGAAAGAGTAGCCTTTTCAACAAATGGTACTGGGATAGCAGTATATCCATGTGCAAAAGAATACATTGAGGCCCCTACCTCACATCGTATATACAGATTAACTCAAAATGGATCAAAGACCTAAATGTAAGAGCTAAAGCTACAAAATTCTTAGAAGAAAACACAAGTATAAATCTTGGCGATTTTAGATTAGACAGTAGTTTCTTAGCTATGATACCCAAAGCATAAGTGACAAAATAAAAAATTGTTAAACTGAACAGCATCAAAATTAAAAACTTTTGTGCTTCAAGGGACACTATTAAGGATGTAAAAAGATAACCCAGAGAATGGGGGGAAAGTTTTGCAAATTATATATGTTATAAGGAACTCTTATAACAAAACAATAAAAAGACAACCCAATTAAAAAAATAGACAGAAGACTTGATTTTCTAAAGAATGTATAAATAGCTATATGCACATGGAAAGATGCTTAACATCAGTAGTCAGTAGGGAAGCAAATTAAAATGCAATGATGTGCCACCAGGTATCTCACTAGGATGGCTATGATAAAAAGGATGGATAGTAACAACTGCTGGTGACGATGTGGAGAAATTGGAACACTCATACATTACTGGTGGGAGTGTCAGATTGTACAGACACTTTGGAAAACAGTTTGGCAAACTCCTCAAAAGTTAAACATAGTTATCTTAATGTTATACAAAGCAATTCAACTCCTAGATTCATGCTGAAGACAAATTAAAACACAAATATGTACACACAAAAACTTGTGCATAAATGTTTATAGTAGCATTGTTCATAATAGCCCAAAGGTGGAAACACCCAAATGCCCATCAATTGATCAAAGAATAAACAAAATGTGACATACATTGAATACAATAGAGTATTATTCAACCATAAAAGGGAATTAAGTACTGATACATGCATGCTACAACATGAATAAATCTTAAAAACATTATATACTAAGTGAAAGAAGTCAATGCAAGAGGCCACAGAATATATTATTCCATTTATATGAAATGTACAGAGTAGAGACAGAAAGCAGATTGGTGTTTGCCAGGGCCTAGGGAGAGGAAAGAATAGAGAATGACTGGTAATGGGTATGGAATTTTTCTTGGGTGATAAAAATGTTCTGGAATTAAATAGAGATGGTGTTTTATAATATCATGAATATACTAAAAAATCACCAAATTACACTTCCAAAGGGTAACTTTTATGATCTTTAAATTATATCTCAATTAAAAGAAAACCTTAGTACAGAGTTAAATCACTTTGAGGGAGAGTATATGAAAGAAGGGAAAGAGAAGCAGTAGAAGAAGGACCCTGCAAAGGAGCCCAAGAAGGAGAGGCCAAAGAAGTAGAAAGAATCTAGAGACTCTTTCGAACTGAGAGAAAAGAGTACTTTTGTCGGAGTGGTAGGAATTGGGAAGCCTGACTGGAGTGGGTTGAGGAGATGAGACGTGAGTAAATGGGGACAGAGTGTGTAGATAACTCTTCTGAAAAGTTGGAGGAGAGTGTAGGGCAAAGGAGTGTGTGCTTTTTTTTTGTTTGTTTTTTAAAAACAATACATAACATTCAAAGGGGATGCTTTTTTTTGATGGTAGATATTAGAGCATTTTTGTTTGCTAGTGGGAATGACCCAGAAGTAAGACCCAAGAAGTAAGGTAAGACCAAGAAGAAGATACAGATGACAAAGTACAGAAAGGCAGGAGAGAGAGGTAGGACATGCTTGAGAAAGTATTGTGAGGTGGGACTCCCACAGAGGAGTAGGGGTATCTTATCCACTGTAACTGAAAGGTAAAGAAGCTGGTGCAGACAAGAAGGGTGTATTGATTTGGTGGGGAATGTAGGGAAGCTCCAGTTTGATGAAGTGATAGCATCAGCCGATGGTAGGGTAGGAAGCAGAGGGAGGGGCAGAAAAACAGGAAAAGGTATATAAAGACTATTTGAGGAAATGGGAATGTGAGCTTAGTAGAGAAATATATTCAAAATATTTATGAAATTTCCCTTTTCATAAATCAACAACAGTTACATGAATTTTCTAAAATGCATGTTTTATCCAACCACTGTACTGCTAAAATCCCCATTACCCAGCTTCTTAGCATGCTGTAGAGTTTCCTTCATGATCTGCCATCTGCCTTTATGTCTGTTCTCTCCTTCTCCTTCTATGCACTGAGGTATGTAGTCCTGCTGAACAACTCAGGTTCCTAGAATGCAGCAAGCCCTTTCATGTCTCCGTAGCGTTACACATGTTCCCCTCTACATGGAAGGCTCTTTGGGTTCCCCGTTGCCAGTCTAACTCTACTTACAAGAACTAGCTATCGCCTCTCCTTGAAAGCCTTCACTAAGCCCACAGGTAGAAGGTACTTACTAAATATGTGTTGAAAAACTGGAGATACTTAGTATGAGCCTTATTGAATGAATGAACTCTTTGAACACAGAATAGTTATCCAGAGAGTCTGGGCTGTATGTGCAAAATGCCAAGGACTTTAAAATTTACTCATGGCTTTCTTGGTTTATTTACTCATCTGCAGAATGGAGTCAATAAACATTATCTCAATTCCCTTTGCAGAGTCTAAAAAGTGGGTTTTAAATGTCTAATATACTCATCAATAAATGATCATTTAAAAATAGTACTTAAGTGAAGATTTGCATGTAGCAAAACATGCCTGAGAGATTGCTTTCATTGCAGGGATTGCAAGGACACCTGCTGTATTTAAAATGCTGCATTTTCTTGGCATACCATTTAAGACAAATTACAAAAACCTATAACTGAAGCCTGTTTTTCCAAAAGGTAATTTCCTGGTTTGGACCTGTGGGTAGTGAGTGGAAGAACACATTTGGTATAGAAGGAAAAAAAATATATATATTCTGATCTACTCTACATATTTTCCATTAAGGTCTCCAGCTGCCTGAACATTAAGGAGCTGTGCCAGTAAGGAGGACAAGACCTGGTAACTGGTTAAAAGAAGCTAACAGAGCTTATGATAAGGCTTGCCAGCCTAGAGGACAAACTGCCAGTTGTCTATAGAACAGACAGGACTTGTGGAAGCATAGTGTGTTAAGTGTAGGCCCCTGAGCTTGGAAAAAGGGGCTTTCCTATTAGGCAGGAACCAAGAGAAGCATAAAGAGATCGTAGTTTATAAATATGCAACAGACACCTCTGTTTGGAATGAGGCACAACACTTATTGTGGAATTGTCGTTGTGTGGCTTGCTTTTTTCAATAAATTCCCTAAAAAATTTTTATATAGATTGAATATTTGTAAATAGTGTTTTATTATTGATTTACATTATTATGTTAGTAATGCGTTAATCTTCAGTTTTGCTTGCCAAAAATTTTCTAATTCTTGCTTAAATTAAAAAAAACTAATTGTATAGCTTGGAGTTCCAAATTTAGAATGAGAATCTTTTTGTGAGGCTAAATTGTTTTGTAATGAAATTAATCATTCATTAAGTTGCCTTTTAAAATACAGACTTATTTAAAATCTAGCGGGTTTTCTTAATTGCACAGAGACATTCTTGTAGTTCATAAGAAGTTATCTTCTCTGCAAATGAAATTATTTTTAAATTTAAATTTATTTATGTCTTGCTTTTCTGCAAAAGAATTGAGGTGGCTTCCTACAAACTGTATTCATTTATTCATTCATTCTTTTCTATAACTATTTATGGAATTATTGGACATGTAAAATAAAACAATAAAGTAAAACAGAAGTGAAGAGGCAGGGCTGGGTGTGGTAACCTTATGCCTGTAACCCCAGTACTCTGGGAGGCTGAGGCAGGCAGATCGCTTGAGCCCAGGAGTTCCAGACAAGCCTGGGCAACGTGGTGAAACCTCATGTCTACAAAAAAAATACAAGAATTAGCCAGGTATAGTGGTGTATGCCTGTACTCCCAGTACTTGAGAGGCTGGGACTGGAGGATCTCTTGAGACTGGGAGGTTGAGGCTGCAGTGAGCCGTGATCATACCACTGCACTCCAGCCTGGGTGACAGAGCGAGAACCTGTCTCAAAAAAAAAAAAAAAAAAAAAAAAGAAAAGAAAAAAGAACTGAAGAGGCAGGACCAAGAGAAAAAAAGTAAGATAAAACCAAGACATGGAGAATGAAAAATCCCCAAACCTAAATATTGACCTAATAATAGGATTAAGCACATGTAAACACCCCATTAGGGGAAAAAGTGAAATATGATCACTTAGACAGTTTTGTTATCTTCAAGGATTAAGAAACATTGTTATTCATACACATTCCTTTAGAGGTGAGTAAAAAACAATGTCTCATATTTTATAATAGCAAATATAGTAGCTTCCTTTCTCTGTGATCTCACTTCTCATCAGGGTTTAACTGGGTGGGCTTAGCAGAGTTTAGCTTGGATCTTGAGTCTGGATCCCTTTCCTACATTTTCAGATCCATGTTGAGATTTCAACATAAATACTCATACTTTTACTAATGGATTCAGCATCTTCCCCAGAGAGGTCATTTCCTCTGTATATTCTCTTAATCAACAAACCTTGAAGCTTTCATATTTTCTTCATCTTTCCTTTCCCCACATCTACGAAATTTTGTGCGTTCTACTTGAGTGGTGCCTTTGCTCTCTGTTGGTGCCCTTCCATTTCTGTTGCTGTTGTCCCAGCTCAGAGCTTTCCTCTTGCCTGATTTATCTTAATAACTTATTTAATAGCATCAGTTCTTCCAGCGTCAACCCCCACCTTAGTCATTGTAAATACTCTTGCCAGAATTCTCGCAAACTCTAATCACTCCCTTTCCCTACACAATACAATCCTAACTTCTTGGAATAACTTTAAAAGCTTTTAATGATCTGGCCACCAACTACTTCCCAGCATAATTTTCCATTTCCTTTATACATCATAGGTAGCCATTCTCTGAAACAGTCCTTGTACTTTCTCTCCTTTGTATCATCACTCATACCATTCCCTCCATCTAGAATGCTTTTGCTCCTTCTATTCTTCCTGTTTCAATTGAATCCATCAAATCTGTACTGAGCGTTTGCTACATGCCGAAGAATTGTGCCAACTACTGTGATTCCAAAGATGAGGATAATTATCCTTTCCCTCAAAGATCTCACAGACTTACGTAGAAGAATTGGTAAGTTGAAGTTGACATATTACTTCCTCTATAAAGTTTTCCTAATTTTCAAGTTTAAATTAATTTTTCTTTTTTATATGCTTTTTTTTTTTTTTTAAATAACCCTTACTCGTACTTTTCAAATAGAATGTATGGACGTTTTAAATATAAATTATTTCATATGCCCCATTTTATTATAAGCTTCTATGGCATCATGTTATCTGGGTCCTTAGGTCTTTAGGCATGCCACATTATAACTGTCACATAGTAGGTATTCTACATGGTCAGCGTGCTGAGATGGCCCATAGATCATGAGAGGTAGGTATCACTGTCAAAGCAGTCACACTCAGTTGTACTTTTAGGGTCTTGTTTGAAAAGCTGCTTTTAGGTCTTATTTTAAAAGTTTAGGTGCACATAAGGTTCCAACAAAGGCTAAATGTTTTTAAACTTTTAAGTGACGTGTGTAACCACACATGGAGTTCAGCCTTTGAAGTCAGCAGGAACTCCACACAGCATGTAGAGAAGAGCCTGGAACACTTAGGACAGGGATAGTAGTGTGGCCTTTAGGGCAGGGCTCCCTAAAGGATAAAGGAGCTGAAGGTCAGCCTTTGAACTGATTTGAAGAAAACTTGTGTCTATGTTAGAGGTGATTGCTTTTGAAATTTGATATAATTCTGGCTAATCCATTGTGAAAACGGCTACTGGTTAAGTAGTTGAGGAATACTCTGCTTCTTGCCCCTCCGTGATTGCTTTATTTCACTAAAAAATTGTATTTTAATATGACTGTTCAGGCTTGAAACCTCATATATTTGGGATATGAAGTCACATCTGCGATAGTCTCCAGTAGGCTGCATCCCTGGTTTATCCAGTCCATGATTCTTCTGCTAATAGCCAAGTGGCATGCCATGGGGAGACGCAGGACACATTGTTTTTCTTTCAGATATTAACTCTATGCTAAGGTTGGAGGCACCCAAACTAGTTTTTGTGTATAGTATTGTCACTCATAAATTTTTCCATACCTCCTTTGGATCTACTTTTATTTAAATATAATCTCTTCATGGAATAATATTTATTATTCATCATATTTATTATCCACTTTGGACATTTTTAATAGGTTCCAAACTCACATGAACTGAGTGTCAAAAACATCCCCATCATCCAAGTATTTGGCATTTGTGGGTTTTACTTCAGTGGTACCTTTGGTCATGTATCACATATATAGGTTCTGTATTTACCATAACCTACCGTATTTTACCCATCAAAGATGTCACAAACTTAAGATGCAGCATTATTTTATATACAGCTAAGAAAGAAAAAGAAAATCATTGTTAATTAAACTAAGATACTTTCTTATCACTTAACATTTTTGTTTTATAGTTAGTGGAAAAGCTCTTGGGTTGTAGAAAGATTTGTATCATATGCCACTCTTATGGGTATACACACTGTAAGATATAAATGAAATAAATTGGTAAACTACTTCACATTGAGTCCAACTCTTTATGAATCTTCCTTCAGCTCACAATTGTTATCTGTGTTTTTCTACCCATTGTCATCCCCCATGCTACTAAGAATATTGGTGGTGAAGCATTTCTCAAAAGGATGCTTCTTGCTTGAGTGAGTGTTATTTTCTAAGAGACAGGATCTCTTGGGGTAATCAGTTTGGGAATTCTTTGGTCAAGCCCTGGGTCCTACCCTCCCTGATAAGGGTGACAAGAGGTGTCCCGCACACAGGTCCTGGCATGCCAGGCATTCATCTTCTCTGTGGTCTGCTCAGGCCAAGAGGCAGAAACTGAACTGCCCTCAAATACTTGGTACCCAGCCAAGTGATTTTTCCTGTTTTCAACCTTGACACTGCAATCTGCGCATTGCGTGAATAAGTGGAAATTTTTGAGCAAGAAATAGCTTCATGCCAGTTCTATTTGAAATGTTCAAACCACCTATTTAATGGCATCTTCACAGCCATGCATAATTGAGTTAGAGATGTCACAGCTTAGACAATTTTTCAGGCAGGAAGAAAGGAGAATTGACTGTCTTCTAAGTTAGTACCTTCTGGCAACTCTGGCTTGTTCTATCCAGCAGGGATGAACCTCTCTATTGAAAAACTTAATTTTTGGTGTACCCTTGTACATTCATTGAGCATTTGTGGTGTGAGAAGGAACAAAAGATGCTTCTGGTGTCCTTTGTACAATTTCTTTTTTTTCTTTTTTCTTTTTTCCGTTCTTTTTTTTTTTTTTTGTGAGATGGAGTATTACGCTGTCACCCAGGCTGGAGTGCAGTGGTGCAGTCTCGGCTCACTGCAACCTCTGCCTCCTGGGTTCAAGCAATTCTCCTGCCTCAGCCTTTGCAGTAGCTGGGATTACAGGCATGCGCCACCACGCCCAGCTGATTTTGTATTTTTAGTAGAGACAGGGTTTCTCCATGTTGGTCAGGCTGGTCTCGAACTCCTGACCTCAGGTGATCCACCTGCCTCAGTCTCCCAAAGTGCTGGGATTATAGGCATGAGCCACCGCGCCTGGCCTGTACAATTTCTTAAACTACAATTGCAGAGCTAATTGTTCTTGCATGTGCTTTTATAAGGCTGTGTATCTAAACATCATGTGTTTGGTTTTTTTGGAGAAACCCATTTTATGAATGCTTTTGGATACAAATAATTGCTTTCCACTCTGAATTAAGGTATGTGAAAACACCTGGCACAGAGCCCAAGCGCTGTTTCCTTTGCCCTCGCCATCTAGTGCTGCCCTCCCCATGCCTGAGGAGCTGTGGGCTGCTTGCTTACAGCTCAGCCACATAGGATCTTAGCAGAGTTCAAATTTCCCCAAGATCTCCAGTGTGTGATTTTCAGTCTCGCTCGAGTGTGTCTCTCCAGAAGCATTTCCTCATAAGGAAAGAAGGTAGTTATATCTGTCAGTTACAATTAGCTGTAGAATTGTGCTGTTTTACCCTAGAATTCCTCTTCTCTAGTTATACTAACCAGGTTTTTCCTGTACTAATATCCATATAGAAACTTAAGCTCTTGACCTGAATTTTTCTGGCTGTTCATTTCTCCTTTTTCCACTTACTTAATTACAAATGGATTCGTATCATGAAGGGTAATCATTAGTTCTCACTGACAGATGATGCTGAGTTATTGCTGCTAAAATATTTCACTGCCCTGCCTTATTGTTATTGTTTGAAAATGTGAAGTAATGCTTATAGGCAATCATGCTACCTCAGGACAGAAATTGAATCCTGACCAATGACTTTGAGTTTAATTTAACCTTCATCTAGTTAAAAGTGGAGACTGATAACTTTTACATGAACGCAAGGTAATTTTTAGATTAGGGAAGTTCTGACGATTCCTATAATTTTAATTACAGTAGCTCATATCTGACCCTCAGTTTTCTTCTCTAATCATTTGGGTTGTAAAGCTATAGTTAGGCTCATTAGACGAAGTGCAGAAGTGCAGATATAGTGTCTAGGAAGACATAAATGTCCACTGAAGAACTAGCCATGGAAGAACTCTCCTTGCTCAGGGAAGAACTAGTCTTAACTAGGTCTGATGGCTTGCTTCAGGACCTACTTAAACACTAGCACGTCTGCTATTACATTTTCCATTATTCCGAAAAAATGATTAAATAACAATAGCTGTTTGACACGAATTGCCTTTTATATTCCTTACTGATTTAAAGTAAAATTGGGGTCACATATAATTTTTATAGACTCTCACTCTGTTCTCATTAAGAAGGCATTACTGAAGATAAATTTTAGGTGAGACCAATTACAAACTAACGCGGTCTAGCTGAAGACCAGGAGTCTTTTACTCAGTGAAAAGCCTCTGCAGCCTGGGTGAGACTCATCTCAGAGTGAGACTCCATCTCAAAAAAAGAAAAACCTCTGAAGTCTCTCATGCACTATTCTGTGTTCTGTAAAAGGTTGGCCCTAATTCCCTGAAATAAAAAGTGAGGAACTGATCTTCAGTAAGAGTCTTTCGAATGCTTATTATATGCCTATCACTTTGCGAATTAGATTACGTATCAAAGGAGGTTTAGAGTGGTTCTCGAGCTCACAATTATATACTTCTGGGGAAAGATAAGACATGAAACAATAAGAAAACAGCATAAGGCTAGAAAAATAAGATGCTAAACTGAACACAGTCAGGTACCCAAACTGCCTGTATTTGTAATGTGAAGTCCAAAGGGAAATAATCTGTGTTGAAAGGTAGTACCCAGGAAGAGTTTTTGAAAGAAGTATCATTTGAGATGGGCCCCAGAGCACGACAGAAGTTGAGAAGACAGAGAAAAAGGTGGAAGGTGTGTCTGGAGAAAGAATGGCACGAATAAACACTTGAAGACAAATTCTGGAGTTTTCAGGGAATAACTTGGGCAGAGGGTTGACTAAAGAGGCTAAAGAGGCAAGATGTGCTGAAGAGGCAAGATTCCAAAAGATCTCAAATGGTAAAAATCAAAAGTTTGCAATGGACATTGTCAGAAGTATTGGGCTAGAGAGGGAGGTCAGGAAGGGATCAGTACATGTTGTCGAGAGACAAGTGACATGATGTGCAATTATGTATGTGCTCACCACTCTATACTCAATGCCCAGAGCCCCAGGATACAGAGGGTGTTATTTTGGCAACTCACATTCCACCGGGAGCATTGCTGTCAGGGACCTGATTTTTCAAAACACGAAACAACTCTTTATAAAGTTCCCAACAAAACAAAGTATAGTCTTCTCTCAATTTACATGATAGTTGCATTTCCAGAAAATTCAATGCATTGTCTAAATCTTTGGTGTTTCTGGATAAAACAGGATTAGGCTCCAGCCCAGATAATTTCACCTACGTGAATGTGCAGCAAAAGACTGAAAAATCATGCAGGATATGGGATCATTGTTCAGTGCATAGGATTCTCCCAAGAACTGTGGGATGTTTAACATTCCTGGTCCTATGAACACCATGAAACATCCTCACAAATTTTTTAATTGGTCACCTTCCCTCTAGTAACTATTGC
Organism: Macaca nemestrina; assembly: GCF_043159975.1. Lineage (NCBI taxonomy): Eukaryota > Metazoa > Chordata > Mammalia > Primates > Cercopithecidae > Macaca > Macaca nemestrina. The sequence continues at coordinate 29,727,439 of NC_092125.1, forward strand.
CTTATTTCTATATTAGTGACCATGTAAGTTATATACCCTAATTTGCCTTTTTTGGTTAAAATTTTAGTTGTTGCTTTATTTTTTTTTTTACTTGCTAAATAGAATATTTAAAATGTATTTTCTCTGGAAAGTTAGATTATGTGGGTTTAAGAGGTAGTAAATTATTTCTTTATTGGTGACTATATAAGTTACATATCCTAATTTCTCTTTTTCTATTAAAATTTTAGTTGTCGTCTTGTTTTTATTTGCTAAATAGAATATTCAAAGTGTATTTTTCTCTAGAAAGATAGATTCAGTGGGTTAAGAGGTAGTAAATGTTTTTTTTCAATTTAGCCAACAATCGCTAAGCCCCTACTGACTGCCGGGCTCCACGCGGACAAGCTATGGCCATTGAGCTCACATAGCTGGCTGATAACCCATCAGGAAAGGAATGTGATAAAGTGTGTAGGGAGAATTTGAGAGATGACAAAGCATTGTAGAGGGTTGAGGGAAGATCAGGGAAAATGACAGAGATCATCACATTTGAGTTAGAGCTTAAAGAATAATTTTAACAGGATTTAAGAGTGTACTTCTTTATAACAGAAAGTTGAATTTGAAGTGACTCTCAAATCCTATTAATTATATAGACTTTGCAATGAATTACCAAATGCCTAATATATTTCGAGATGAAGAAGCTTCTTTGTTATCTCCCACCCCAAGATAGTTTTTCCTTTTTTTTCTTTCTGCAGTTCTCTATCATTTGTTTTTTCATATTTAGATCTGGTCTTTATGAGGATAGACTTTATGAGGATAGAAACTATGCCACATACTTTACTGGATCTCCTGTAGTGCTAGGCATATTGGGCTTCAGATATTGTCAAAATAATGTATGTAGGAATGAATAAGCTATTCTTAGGTGCAAATTGTTTGTTTATTTTTCTGTTAGCATTTCCTAGGAAAGTGAAGTCAAGATATTAGTAATGAAGACACCAAGAGTATGCCCCTGCTAGTCTGTCAGCATGCTGGCCAGACCCCAGTTGTGCTCTGTCTCAGTCCACAGAATCACATTGTTTTTCTCCTAGTCCCTATCTGTAGGTAAGAGAAAATACGGAAAGTTGATGTCTGCCCTGGAAGTTATAGAAATTTCCACTCAGAAGGTCCTTCTTTCTGAAGAACCGTTTTTTTTTTTTTTTTTAAATTCAGGTCCAATTTGGACAAGATATTCTTTTGCTTTTTCGAGTTAATTGAAGAGCAAGATAACAGGTGTACTTTTCAAGGGTTCAGATCAAACGATAAAATTTGTAAAGCCGGGTTATGAACTGTAAAGTATTACAGAAATTATTATTATTTTGTTGTTATTAAGACAGAAGGAGGAGCAGAATCATCCCATAATTACTCTTGGGGTCTGAGTCTTGTGTTTGATTAGCTTTAACTCACATTTTATTATTGTAGTTATCAGATGGATTTGGATATTTGGAAGATATAAAAGTGTCTATTCTTTAAGAAGTCAAGTTGAATCATATAAGATAAAGAGATCTTGAAAGGAGCTTCACTAGCTGTGAAGTTATCCAATCTCTGTAAGTAGCACATTTCTCATCAGAAAAATGATCTGTATTTCCCAGGGTGTTGAAGAGTTCCTTTAGTGGGTTTGAAGGGTACAGCATGGTGCCTGGCCTGTAGTAGGTGGTCCATAAATGTTAGCTATAAAATGTTACTATTATTTAAAACGTTATTTAAAACCCTGAATTCAGCAGACATTTATTGAACACCTACTGTGTGTCAGGCACTGTTTTTTTTTTTTTTTTTTTTTTTTTTTTTTTTTTGAGACGGAGTCTCACGCTGTTGCCCAGGCTGGAGTGCAGTGGCGCGATCTCGGCTCACTGCAAGCTCCGCCTCCCGGGTTCCCGCCATTCTCCTGCCTCAGCCTCCTGAGTAGCTGGGACTACAGGCGCCCGCCACCGCACCCGGCTAATTTTTTGTATTTTTAGTAGAGACGGCGTTTCACTGTGGTCTCGATCTCCTGACCTTGTGATCCGCCCGCCTCGGCCTCCCAAAGTGCTGGGATTACAGGCTTGAGCCACCGCGCCCGGCCAGGCACTGTTTTAAGAGCTAGAAAAAAAGCTGTAAAGCAAACACAGACTCCTGTGTTTGAGGAACTCACGTTTTAACTGGGGAGATGGATAAACAATACTCAAAGTAAACACGTAAATTATGTGGCAGATTACAAGATTATTAGGGCCACGGACCGAAGGAAAGGCAAAGCAGGGTAAGGGGGATCAGGCATGTCCAGGAAGAGGAGGTGAGATGTAAGCAAGGACTTGAGGGAGGTGACAGCTCGTGTTTTCATCTCCTTAGTCAAGAGTTGACGTTTCAAGTGGCAAGATAAATGACTGTGAAAATGCCTGATGTTCTTAACTGTTAGACTTAAAACATATGAAAAAACTGTACGCTTTTTCTTTTCTCATTCTCCGCAAAGTAAGAAAATACTGTCCCTTTCTTTTTCCCCTCAGTGACAATAAAATAAGTATCCCTGATGATATTAGCAAATCTTTTTTAGAAGCTGTTTTCTTTACTTCCTAATGGATTAACTCTAATCCAAACCAGAAGCACCTTTTGAGTCTTTTCTGATACGACATTATTATAGTGAGTGGTTTCTATTTTTCTTGTAAGTGTCACTCGAACACAGGAAAGGAATGTGAGAAGGCCTCTTGCCACAGCTGAAGTATGTATTAGAGTACATTATTTAGTAAATGGTAGACCGTTATTTCCTTGAAACTCATTTGAACATTTATTGTAATGTGAACTACGTTTTTTCAATTCCTAATTAGAGATGGTAGTTTTTCTGTATTTTAAAATTGGATATCACATCCCTGTACATATATACAAACACACATAAATTTCTCAGATATTAAAATGGGACGTCATTAATATGTGTATATATATGCATCTATATATACATATGTGGATATGTGTAGATGTACACATATGCATAGTTTAGTTGATTAGGTTATCTCTTAATTTCTTAATTAATTCAAAGAATTGGGGAAACCAGCATTTTTTACAGTTAAATATTCCTTGAAATTAATTAATTATGGCATTGGTGCAAGTTAAAATAATTCAGTGTTTTGGTAGTGATAGTATCTGTGATAGTTCTTAGGCTTAGATGTTGCAGTGAGAAAGTATCCAGTGGTAGAGTTTATGAAATTGGATTTTTATCACATATTTGAGACTATTATGCTTTTATCATCAAAATATAATATTCATATAGTTCATTACATGGCAAATGCACATGGATGATTAGTGAGCCTGGATTAGTGTAGCCTTGCTAGTCAACCACTTAAAAAAATAATGTCAACTTTTATTTTAGATTCAGGGGGCATATATGAAGTTTGTTACATGGGTAGATTGCATGATGCTGAGGTTTGGAGTATGAATGATCCTGTCACCCAGGTAGTGAGCATAGTACCCATAGTATCCAGTAGGTCATTTTTCAGGACATGATTTTGTTTCTTTTTTATGGCTGCATAGTATTCCACGGTGTATAGCTGTCATATTTTCTTTATCCAATTTACTGTTGATGGTCACCTAGGTTGATTCCATGTCTTTGTTATTGTGAATAGTGCTGTGATGAACATATGAGTGCATGTGTCCTTTTGGTAGAGCAATTTATTTTCCTTTGGTTATATGCCCAGTAATGGGATTGCTGGGCCGAATGGTAGTTCTGTTTTAAGTTCTTTGAGAAATATCCAAACTGCTTTCCACAGTGGCTGAACTAATTTACATTCCCACCAGCAGCGTGTAAGCCTTCCCTTTCCTCTGCAGCCTTGCCAGCATCTTACTCAGCCACTTCTAGAGTTCATTATTACTTTGTCTGAATGTTTGTACCAAAGTTACTTAAAAAGCCAGTATTATTTCATTGAAATCATTGTGCTGTTGTACCTTTTTTTCTTAGTTGTCTTTTTAAGATGAGTTGGAATATAGTATGTAAGAATGACACATAAGTTAGGTTTGGCATCTGAAGGAGTAAACCAAATATTTACTGGCAATAGAGTGTGCCACAGTGTTTGAGAGCATTGGAATGAGCCTGAATACCTGGGTTCAAATCTTGCCTTGCCACTTACAACCTTGGGGAAGTTAATTAGCCTTCTAGAATTTACTTTCCTCATCTGTGAAAGTATAAAAATAGTAGTACCTACCTTACTGCATTGTGTTAAGAATTAAATGAGTTATTGGTAAAGCACTTAGTACAGTGTTTATTAAGTAGATATAAATAAATACCCCAGCAAGTCTAAGAAAAGAGTTATCTCTTTTGTCTTTTCTTTTTCTTTTTTTTGAGATGGAGTCTTGCTCTGTCACCAGGCTGGAGTGCAGTGGTGTGATCTGGGCTCACTGCAGCCTCCGCCTCCTGGGTTCAAGTGATTCTCATGCCTCAGCCTCCCAAGTAGCTGGGACTACAGGCACGGGCCACTGTGCCCAGCTAATTTTTGCATTTTTAGTAGAGATGGGGTTTCACCATGTTGGCCAGGATGATCTTGATCTCTTGACCTTGTGATCTGCCCCCCTCGGCCTCCCGAAGTGCTGGGATTACAGGCGTGAGCCACTGCGCCCCGCCAAAAAGAGTTATCTTTTAAAGATACATGCTTATGTATTTATTGATGAAATGATGGGACATCTTAGATTTGTTTGAAAGTAATCTGGTCAGAGAGTGGGGCATGAAGTGGTGGGAGAGTAGATGGATCAAGATGGCCCATGGGCTGATAACCATTGAACTGGAATATAGGATTTATTATACTACTAGGCCTCATTTATGTAAGCCTTGTAATTTTCCAAATAAAAAGTCAAAACGAAATAAAGGACAGTTCACTTCTTCCAATGTTCTTTCCTTTTTTTTTCTTGTCTTTTTCTCCCCTAAATCTGGCATATCATTCCTGTATTTTGGGTTATAGTTCAAATGCTACCTGTTGTGAAGCCTCCTTGATAACCCCAGCCACATCTCATCTCTTCTCTTCTCCTCATGCAGCCCCCTGGACTCTTCTTGAGCACCTGTACATGTTGTGGCTTTGTATTTATTCCTGAGCATCCTTTCCTTCTTCCAGGCTAACCTCCAAGTGGATTAGGATCATCTTAGTGACTTTCAGGGCAGACACCTTGCACACAGTAGGTGCCCATCAAACCTTTGTTGAACAAATGACATCTGTTGACTATAATCTAGAAAGAGCAAAAACAATTATTTTGTGTGTCACAGTTATTACTAAAGAACCATGTTTTGGGATGAAAAGTTGTTATTCAAATTTTTTAGTGGTACTTTGAAATAGGAATACCTGTGACTTTATATTAAGATGTTTTTGCTGTTTGGGGGCATATTTAAAAATTCTTTTCAAGGACTTCATTTAGAAAGTTAATGTTGTTCCAGGCTATTAGCAAAATTACAAATATGTCCTTCTAATTCTGGCATGTTGAGAATCTGAACATGTGAAATACTTGTGTTCTATTTTGTGGTTATGGAAAGTAATATTTTTTCATCTGTGGGCCCACCTTATTTTTTCTATTTACTCACTTAAATGATGCAGAGAAGAGCCTAGTATGAAACTGGAAAAAGTTAACATTGAAAACCTAAATCACAGAACTTTGTTTTGCTTTAGGATACTTCCTGAAACCATGGGAATAAATTATAATTTTAGCCATTCTCCCTTCCCTCATAACATAGGTAAGCTTTTCTTTAGGCGTGTTCTTAAAACACCTGTAAAACACCTGTTGGTAAGTTAAGGAATATTTTAAACCCAAGAATTTTATGTCTGTTAAACATATTCTTAAATGAAATAATTTTATAAAGCAAAGACTATTTTAGAGCAAAGAATTCTCCTTAATCTCTCATTTAGATGTTTTGCAAGTTTACTTGTTTATAAGTTGAACTTATCTAAGGTGAGTACTTCATTTTAGTCTCTTCTCCACAATAAATCATTTTTGTTGAACTTCAGCAAAAGTCAAGTAGTGAAATTGGGCTACCTTGAGTTTCACTTTGACCTCCTTTCTATTTCCATCCTCAATGGAGGTGCTAATTTTAAGTGAAATAGTTTAAAACTGATACTAAGAGCAAAAAGTGCCAAAGAATATAGGTAATCTATAAACTAAGTAATCGAATTCCTCAAAACATCAAGAATGGGGTTATATTGCCTGAAGGCATTATTGCCATGACTTTCTCACTTGCAATGGAGAGTTAAAAAAAAAAAAATCTGCTTTTGATTTTTCTCCACTTGCTGCTCTGTTACCAACCCAGTGGCATGTTCTCATTAACCCAATTCCTTGACCTTTGGCTATTACACTGAAGAATTCAAATTCACAAGATGTGAATTGCCTCATTCATATCTGCAAGGTTTGGATCATGGTTAGGACTTAGGCTGGTGTCTGATTATGAGCAGGCTGCAAGTGAGAGTGGGTGTTCCTTTGTGAAGATCTGTACTTGCTCAGCTGTGTTGCTTCGTTGACTCATTTAGAGTTTCTGTAGTACTTACACAATGATTCTCAGCACTGTCGTTGTGGCCTATCATGCTGTCTTTGGCTGACAAATGTGATTTTGAGATAATTTAAAAGTAAAGTAAAATTTTTATTTAAAAACATAACACATGAAATTATTAAGAAAAATGAAAGAGTAGGTATTAAAGATAAGACTTCCAACTCCCCAAAAGGAAAATTACTAACAGCTTGTTGAAGCTTTAATGAAATTAGTTTTAACATGGATTGAAAAAAAAAGATGTGAGATCATTTCTCCCTGTAGATCATAATTCCTGGGGAATAGGGACCTTGTTTCCTATTCTGTTGTATCTCTCCATGGCAGTTAATAAGGTACTTTGTACAAATTGAATAATCAGAAAAAATTCCTTTTGTTTTTTTTTAGAAATTTGGAAAAACTCAGATCTGTTGGGAAATTGGCTTTTTGGAAATTTATTCATAAAAGATTATTGTAACTGAAGCTTACCTCTCTCAGATACCAAGCATGTTTCTGTAGAATGTTCTGCTGGACTACCTCTGTTTCCCTCATGAACTGGAGAGATTTGTGTTAAGTGACAGAGAGAAAGCAAGCCCTAATCTATTCCCTTCTTTTCCTGCATGGGTGTGAACTCAGATTGTTTGATTTATTACCCAGAGGAAAGCCAGGTGGCCACAACTTTATTTTCTTTTATATGGTATTTTTACATGAAAGGGCATACCATTAGTACTCTTAAGGAATAAGCATATCGTTTTAATCCCTAGTGGTACTTGGGTACTGTTGGGACCTTCATCAAGCAGATTCCAACTACTTCACTGAATGTATTTCTGACTTTTCCGGCTCAAGCTTTCTTTTTTTTTTTTGAATATATAAAACAAAACTATATGAAAAAATGGAAATAACTAGGGGGAATGAATGATCCATCTGATTAGATCCTTTGTCATTGTGGGAAATTATTACATTATTCCAACCTATAGAAATTTCCTAAAATCCCCACATGGAGTCCCCTGTCTTTTCTGTCAGAGTATATATAGTTATGGAAGTGCACTTAATTTTATGGAACATCCTCATGATTCAATCTGCTGCTCCCAAATCAAAACTAATATGCTTTTGGCTTATGTACTAGTTTGAATCATTTATGTTATTCTGCCCATACTCAGTAAAACTACCATATATTCAGGGTCTGCCATATGAAAGGTGCTGTTTTAGTTGTTCAAAGAAGCAAGGGCTGGAAGTAGTTAGAATGTTCTTCCTTTGCTATTGTTTTCAAATATCAAATCATCACAAGTTTGAGTGAAAAATAATTTAATGTATTTAGTAGCTATGTTTTAAAAGTCTAGGGTTCTTTTTGTTATTGCTCAGAGAGAAGAATTAAAAATTATATGATGTACTTTGATTAGTGCTGTCTACTGAAAATCTACACCACTTTAGATTATTTTGAATATTTGAAAGCATGAAAGTGTTTGCAGTTGAATGTTTCCAAGTAGTTGTCTTAATATTTTATCACTTAGGAGTCAGTTACAGATAATGGAAATAGTTCTAATTTAAGAACAAAATAGAATAATAAAAACGAAAGCATTTAGCATAAGGAATTCGGTGCTTACTAATCTAATCACTGGACTCTAGACTGGGCCTCCAAGAATAGCTTCCAGAAAGGCACAGTAGACTGAGTGCCAGGGGCGTTACTTCCATTGTTACTCCTAGGAAGCTGGGAACTGAAAAAGTCTGTATGCCAGCTGCTGGTTTCAAATCACACCACAACCAGGAGTCACGAAGCAACTGTTGTCTTCTGGAATATTCTATTTTAGCTGTGATTCAGGGATCAGACTGCTACCAGCATTGTTAGCTTCAGAGCTGTCTGCTGCCTGTTAGATCTGCACTAGCAAGACAACACCTTGGGTGCTTCTTCTTTTGCAGTTAACTCTGAATTCAAGTTTTATGTAAGTGCCTCTCATGGTGAAACCCAAACTGGAATTCAGGTCTTATGGAAGTGCATCATAATGGTGAAACCTAAATTGTGTTGAGAATGCTAGTTACGAGCAAGTCTGGGGAATGAGGTTTTTAGTTTTCTGGCATCTGCAGCATAAGAAGGCAAATATGGAGACTGGAACAGAAGTTGAGCTGGCCAATGTGCTGTATCAGCCACAGATGCTTTTCTGTTATTTCCTGTGATGGCTAGAAAACAAACTTAGACTCTGGCTGATTGAGTAAGGAAACAATTTTCAGATGTAAACCTTATATATTACAGTCTCCAAGTAGATTTTTAAAATATATTTTTTTTGTTTGCATTATCTGAGAATCCAGAAGAGCATACAGTAATCAGTAATTACATAGTCAGATGTGCCAGTTGGAATGATTCAGGTATCTGTATGTGTTTGTAGCTTGAATCCTATATTTCTTCTGTTTAGAACTTAGCCATCTTTTGAAATTAAGCTTTTTCTTACTGGTGATTATGTTAGTGCATTTAATTGGGATTATTTTTTGGCACAGCGAACATTGATTAGAGCAAATGGAGCATAAGCAACGTTAGTTGAATAAATAATGAATTTAAGGAGTCTATAAAGGTTAAACAGCATACTCTGGAATGTTCTATCAAGTACTTTTTCCTTTCCATGCTACATACTGTCAGGATAACTAGTCTAACCCAAGGTTAGATAGAAAACAATATGTAGAGTGTTTCCTGCAATATTTTCATGAAAAATATATGTGTAACAATGTCTAGGATAGTCTAAGAGAAAATATTTGCATTGCTTCTTGTGAATTAGAATAGTTTTTTTGGTTTATTTATATTAAAAACATTGAATCCCATGAGTACATCATCTTATAAGAAAGTGATTCCAAAAAGTTCTTCTATGAGTTTTATCAACCAGGAGTTCTATTCAAAATACATAGGCAGAATAAATAGTAAAATAAAAAAAACCGATGTGTCTTTTATTTCTCTGCTATCTTTGAATAGATACATGTGACAGACTTTAATTATTTTGTGGCTAATTTATTGAAAAGTATTTTTTCGTTGGGAATAAATGTCTTTTGTTGATATCTCCCCAAGTCTTAGGGCATAATCATAAATTATTTTATTAAAGGCAGTTAGATACCATCTTGTCACTTTTCCTAATAACTGTATAATAATAAGTTGCATTCACATTATATTGATCTATTTACTTTTTCAGTTATTTCCATATAAAACATTTGTTTAGTCTACTAAGATATCAAATCAACTACAAATTACCATTCATAGATACAATGGAATTAATTCTTAATGATGCAGCCTTTTTAGGACATAGTTAAAATCTTTTAATTTTGTGATTATGATATTTAGTATACATTAAGTATGATATGGAATATACTTATGATATTGGCCATTCTTTCAGGAAATTAAAATTTAAGGAAATGGGCAATATATGATGCTATTTAATTATGAAAATTCTTCTGTGAAGTTTTGTCTTTTCATGTTAGGCCTAAGCAGAGGGCCTGAAGGGTGTGGTTGTCAGTTACACTTGGAAAAATTTATAGGAGTGGGAAATTCTCAAATGAGATAATAGGGGACTCCAGGCAGAGGGCCAGGGTGAGCCACAAGCAGCACCACAGAGCCAGGGTCAGGGAGCTGGAGAGTCAGGATGAAGATCATGGGTAAAATATAATTCTGGGCATTCTGCTGAAATGGCAGACCTCTCTGTACAGTATAGATATGCAAATTCTAGCACCCAGAGTGTCTGACTTTGATGTGCTACCAAGCACCTTTGGCCTCCAGTGGGTGTTGAGTTGGAGAGATTCCAGACTCAGCAAAGATGTCTGTTAGCAGAGGAGCAGGATTAATGAAGGGATTTGTCCCTCTGTTACCTCAGTTTACTCAAGGAGAGGGTTTTGTTAATTGGCATGAAAATGTTGCATAACATTTTAGGAACTAAATCCTAGAATTTCCTTTAAAATAGTACATTTACAATAATTATCAAAGATTTTTTCTTTAAAAGTATTTTTTTCAGATCTAGAGTTATTTTAACTTTATTTTGAAATAATTTCAAACTTGTAGAAGAGTTGCAAGAAGAGTATTAAAAAGCCCTCTTGAGGCCGGGCGTGGTGGCTCACGCCTGTAATCCCAGCACTCTGGGAGGCCGAGGCGGGTAGATCACGAGCTCAGGAGATGGAGAGCATCCTGGTTAACACGGTGAAACCCCGTCTCTACTAAAAATACAAAAAATTAGCCGGGCGTGGTGGCGGGTGCCTGTAGTCCCAGCTACTCCAGGAGAATGGTGTGAACCCGGAACGCGGAACTTGCAGTGAGCCGAGATTGCGCCACTGCACTCCAGTCTGGGTGACAGAGCGAGACTCCATCTCAAAAAAAAAAAAAAAAAAAAAAAAAAAAAAAAAAAAAAAAAAAAAGCCCTCTTGCATAGCACCTATGAATGCTTTGCCACATTTGCTTTATTTATCTCACTTTGTCTCTGTCTCTCTCTCCACACGCACACGCACACGCACACCGCACACACACGCACCATCTGAGAGTTAATGGTCAACATCACACCCCTTTACTCCTAATCATTTCAGCATATATTTCGTAAGAACAAGGACATTCTCTTATATAACCACATATACAGCCCATATTCAAAATTTGCCTATTATCCCAATAATAGTTTTAAGAGCATATTTCCTCTTGGCCAAATAAGTCATGACTACATATTACATTTAGTTGTCATGTCTTTTAAATCTTTAATCTGGAATAATCTCGTAGCTCCATTTTCTTTCATGACATTGATATTTTTGAAGAGTATTTACCTCTTGTTGTATAGACCAATCTTTATTTTGATTTGTATGATTCAATATTTTTTATCAATGACTTTATACTTTAATTTGAAAAACTTGGAAATAGGAAGAAAACATTCACCCTTGATCCTGCTGTACACGGATACTTCTGACATTTAGGCATTAGGCATACTTCCATTTTTCCTATGACTATATTTTTATACATATAATATGTATAAAAATTATAAGTGTATAAATGTATAAAGTACATAAAAATAATATGTATACATATTAATATGTATAAAAATATGAGATTATTCTGTATGTTCAATTTTTGTATCTGATTTTATGAGTATTTTTCCATCTCATTAAATGCTCTTTGAAAGCATATTTTCGTAGCTCCCTAATGTTCCTTATTACAGTTATACTATCATATATCTAAATATTCTCTTATTGTTGGACATTTAAATTGTTTCTACTTTTCTTATTACAAAAACACTGTGACTGCATGCAGTGGCTCGCCCGTATAATCCCTGATACTCAGGAGGCTGAGGTGAAAGGATCATTTGATGCTAGGGGTTTGAGATTAGCCTAGACAACATAGTGAGACTCCATTTCTATAAAAACAGAAAAGAGCAACACACACATACACACACACACACACACACACACACACACACACACACACACACCCTGTTAGAACGAATACCATCAGTCTATAAACTGCATTTGATTCCTCTTTTTCTTTCTCTTTTCTTTTCTTTTTTTTTTTTGAGACGGAGTCTCACTCTGTTGCTCAGGCTGAAGTGTAATAGCGCGATCTTGGCTCACTGCAACCTCCACCTCCCGGGTTCTTGCGATTCTCCTGCCTCAGCCTCCTGAGTAGCTGAGATTACAGGCACACACCACCACACCTGTCTAATTTTTGAATTTTTAGTAGAAGCAGAGTTTTACCATGTTGGTCAGGCTGGTCTCGAACTCCTCACCTTGTGAACTGCCTGCCTCGGCCTCCCAAAGTGCTGGGATTACAGGCATAAGCCACTGCACCCAACCCCTGATTCCTCTTTTTCCTAAAATTACTTAAGCACATGTATATTAAACAAATGACTTTTCATGGTGGACTTACTCGTAAACCAGTAATTAAAGTCTTGATGTGTGCAGAAACACAAAACATTTCCCAGTCTGATTTTTGGGGCCTCTATCTCGTAAAAGTTTGCTTTCCCGTAGTGTATCATCTGCTCAGTGTGCTTACCACACCATCTGTGGTGACAATGTATTGTCATTCTCTCAGTCTGACTGCTGGGCGATCACAGGGAGCTGAGTGCTGCTGAGTTAAACAGATGTTCAACATGGCTGCATCTTCAAAGTCTTGTCCGGTTCCAGTCCTGACGAAACTTCTAGGGCTCTGGGAGAAAGAGAAAGTTTGTGGTTGAAGGAATATCCCATAGTTTCTTAGTGGAAACAGAAGCGCATGGATTCTGATTAGTTTCTGGTGTTCTCTTTGGAGATTTGTATCAGTGATGAAAAGAAGGAAAGGTTAGTTAAGTCTGTTGCCTCCTGAAGTGGTTCTTTTTTTTTTTTTTTTTTTTAAGGGCTGTTAATTCTCTATTTTAATTTTTAAAATTTAATAACATTGTGTTGTTTTCACTGTTCATTTTTTTTGGCCTGGATTGGTTTTTATTTATTTTTTTATTTTATTTTTTTTATTATACTTTAAGTTCTAGGGTACATGTGCACAACGTGCAGATTTGTTACATATGTATACATGTGCCATGTTTGTGTGCTGCACCCATTAACTCATCGTTTACATTAGGTATATCTCCTAATGCTATGCCTCCCCTCTCCCTGCTCCGCACAATAGGCCCCGGTGTGTGATGTTCCCCTTCCTGTGTCCAAGTGATCTCATTGTTCAGTTCCCACCTATGAGTGAGAACATGCGGTGTTTGGTTTTCTGTTCTTGCGATAGTTTGCTGAGAATGATGGTTCTTTTTATCAGAATAAAGACTAGGCATCATTTCCTGTATGAACTTTTTCCTGACACTCCTGTTCATCTTCCATGCTGGACCCAGCAGGGTTAATCACCTTCTCCTTTGAGTTACCCATATATGTTATATTTAGGTCTATTACAGCCTTTGCACTGTCTTACATCCAATTGTATACAAGTCTAGCTTCCCTGTGAGGCACTGGATTTTATATCCATTAGATCCGTTAGCCCTGCAATAAACCACCCCAAAACTTAGTGGCTTAGAACAATAGTCATTAATTTAGCTCATGATTCTGTGGAATCAGCAGTTTGGTCTGGGCTCAGTAGGGCTCAGCTGCTTTCTGATGGGACTCACTCATATGGTCGGCTGGGGGCTGGCTTATGGATGACTGGGATACCTCACTTATTCTCTTGTGGTTTCCCATCCTTCAACAGGCTAGTTCAGACTTGTTCACATGATGTCAACAGGGTTCCCAAAAGCATCAGCAGAGCATATCCTTTAATGTATAAGAACTTTCAAATTTCTGCTTCTGATATATTTGCTTCTGTCCCACTGTCCAGAACAAGTCACATGGCTAAGCCCAGAGTTATTGTGTGAGAGCACTACAAAAGGGTGTGGATACAGGGATGTGTGAACAAATGAGGCATTACTGCAATCAGTTCAGTACATGTTCCTTGATGTCAGGGTTACATCTCCACCATCTTTTCATCTCTAGATCCTATCATGTTGCTTGGCACAAGGTAGTTGCTTGGGGAATGGCGAATTGATCTATATAGTTATCTAGCCCATTTAGCATCCCCTGAAACTTGAGTAATCTCCAGGGCACAAGGAGGGCATCAGGCAATACTCTTGGATGCTGAGCTTTAAGGGAGGTTTTGCAGCTGGCTTTTAGTGAGGAAAGTCTATGGAGAGAAAATGGGTATGGTACTTGGTAAAAAAAAAAAAAATCAGGAGATTGTTTTATGGAATGCTAATAACACTTTTTATCTCCTAAGCAAAACATACATACTTAATGTTGTGCTTTTATTTTTCTTTCAAAGGATGTTCCTCATGTTAATGTAATCTGGTTTTATTTTGTGAATAAGTAGGGAGAGAGTACGTAGCCATGTTTGACCTGGCCCCACATTCTCAGAGTCAAGGCCTCTGAATCTTTTTTTGAAATTTTGAATAACCAGAAATAGAATCATCCTTAAACCTACGTGATGTGGGTTGCTTTCTTAGGCCTAAAATTTTAGAGGGCCTTGCTATTTTTTCTGGCTTTGCCTATCCTCATGTTGCTAGTATTGGGGGGGGTCAGAGATGTGACAGGGGATATGCCCACCTAGAGCTTGAACCCTTCCACCTTCTAACCCATGTTGCAGGAAACTAGGACTGTAAAATTCTCTGCCTAAATGGGCTCAAGCTGCTTTCAGGACCTGCGTGGGCTCCTTTGCTTTTCTCCTAAAGGCAGACTCTACCAGTGTGTACCCTTTCTAGGCCCAAGGGGTAGCCAAGGGTAGCTGTTTGCACAGTGAGGGCTGGGGGGTGGATAGATCTTGGACTTTGGTTTGGGGTGCTTATAACCTTGCTTTGGAGACCCCTGAGGGTACAGGATGAAACTGAGAGTAGGATGAGACGTTGACAGGCCTTAGGCTAGGGACCACTTTGACCTGACTGCGAAGACTGGGGTTGGCCTGATCCGGGATCTCATAAAGCTGTTGACAGGAGTGGAATCTTCCATGGGAGCAATAGTCAGACTTGTCTCAACTTAAATTTGGGAATTTTGCTAAAATAAGTATGGCTTCTGAGATATAATGAGCTACACCTGAAATATTGGTTCTTGTAAATATATGGCAAAAGCGTGAGATTAGAATTTATCTTTTAGGAAACCTGTCAAATTGTTAAGTTCCTTTTCCTCTTTTGTTTGTGGTCTAAGTGATTTGTCTATACAGTCTCACAGATAGTAGATCCAGTCAGTACCAGGAACATGTGACTTTAGTGTTTGTCTATAAATCAGATGGCCACTTAATGGGTATATAATAGAGGGGATGGTAATAGAGATTCATAAAGAGGCATTTAAAATTGTTTTAAGAAGATTCAGAGAGGGAAAGTTTGAGGGCAAAGTGGACACAAAAAACAATTAGGGGGTACTGGTATCACTGTGGCTGGAACAAATTTTAGTGATGCTTTTCTGGTTCCCACTTCCCCAACCCATTTTTTTTTTTTTTTTAAAGAATCTATGGCCAGTCACTGCTTGCCTGAAAAATTGCCTTTGCCTTTGTTATTTACATTATGCTTTTAGGAATTTTAGAATGATATGAGAGTCTATAATAGAAGAGTAAGAATCAAAGCTTATTGTTTCCAGGCTATGGCTTGAATTTGAAATGAGAAAGGCAGAAGTACAAGTTTTAATCTTTCTAACCTGAAGATTAGGTTAAGAAGTCAGTAGTAGTGAACAAGTGTCTAGTAATTCCATTTACAAGGCATTTGATTAGTGACTACACTAAAAACATTACTTCAAATGCACACAGCTCTCTTAAAGCCAACTTTTTTTTTGTGAGTTGGCACAGAGTTGTCATCTTTTCTGGTTTAATGTTTTGAAAGAGTCATTATACAATTCCTTAGTAGAAAGATATTTCCCTTTGGTTATAGTAAAATTGTATTTTAATGTGATGTGATTTGATAATAATGTAAAGTTGTCAAATACGAGGGCAGGAGAAGGTAGATTTATCAGGTAATTGAATTACTAGAGGTGCTATTGCTGTGAGAGAAAACCCAATTACCTGTGGGCTGTGGACAAAGAGCTTCCTATTTCCTGATGGGGATCTAAAATTGATTAGCTTCAGGCTAGTAGAAGTCTTCTGCTGTTATTAATAGAATCAAGGATTATAGAAATAGAAGAATCTTAGAAATCATCTAATCTAGTACCCTCACTTTAAAAGTAAGGATATTGAGGTGAAAGTTCCCATGTCCAAGGCCACACTGCAGTCAGTGATTGGGGCCAGAACCCAACACTGTTCTCCTGAACTAGGGACTGTTACTTCGAAATACAGATAGTATCTGTTCTTGGTCCATAGAGTATATATTTTGGGGGCAGGATTTTTCTTAAAAAATGTCTTTTGTGTGCTATTTAAAGGATTTTCCATAGTTTTCATGGATGCATGAACTATAAAGCCAAATTCTTGGCCTGCTTGTAAGTTCTCTGGTTTGACTTCATTATTGCCAGGGTATTTCAGGGTAGCAAAATAACTCCATTCTTTATGGATCTTTTTCTGATGATTTATGGGAAACTTAAGATAAACCTTTAATTAATTAATTAATTTTTTGTTTACTTTGTTGACTGGATAAAATTCTTACACGTGGTTCAAAAAAATCTCTGCTTAACATTTCTTTTATAATCTCTAAACACTTTTGTGTAACTTAAATATATGTCAATGTATATGCATACCTGTAGATTTGAGAAAATCTGGGTATTTATTTAATTCATTATTAGTTTATTGTAATCAAGTTGGTAAATTATTTTAAGGCATAATCTAATTTTTCTTTCCACCGTCTTTTTTTTCCTCAATAGAGATGAATGGGACCTTCAGGATATATGTAAAACAATCCGTATAGGTGAAAATCTAATTGATTTTTGAAAGTCAAAAAGGATTTTGATTCTATTATGTTCTCTGAAACCTGTCTTGTATTTGAATATCCATATGGTCAAACAGTTCTTGGTTATATCCTACTGAAGCTTTCTTCTTCCTTTTTTTTTTCTTAGTCCTTCTTTTTTCTTCTTATTCTCTTATAGTTAGAAATCAGCATGTTTTGACAATTATATAATAAGAATCTAGGAGTTAAGTAATAGATATTTTTCTTTGTCGTTAGAAAAATCATTTGCTTGTAGAGTGTGAAAAAAGGGTAATGTTATATTTGCAGTAGAATCTCAAGGCTATACAGATCTCAAGCCAGATCTCAAGGCTATACAGTTAAAGGATAGTGGAGCTGGGAATAAAGCCAAGGTCAAATGAAATTCATTCTCACTTAGAGTAAGGGAGGAATAATGTCATTTCCCCAGAGAACATACTCTGTAGCTATTAGAAACATTTAAGAGAATTTTAAATAAGGATTATAAAACTGGCATAGATTAAAAAATAATAGCATTCTAATGTTAACTGGGAATCTAATTCTGCAGTGTAGAGGAAAGGATGCAGAAATAGGTCTCAATCTCCATTTGCTTGGCCTCCTGACCTCGAGTAAATAATTTAACTGTTTTCAGCCTTGGGATGATAATACCTGTTTTTCTATACTTCTAAGGTTATTATGAGGATCAAATATGATAATACAACAGTGCTGTATGGATGTGTTAGCATTAAGCCAGAGCATCTGATGCATTCTTGTTTTGTCTTCCCAGCAGCGGTGTCATCTCTTTGAAGGTGGACAAAGCAGTGGGGAGAATTGCAATTCTGCATCTTGTAATAACTAACAAAGATATCTCGGTCATAAGGTCTTAAATGAATTCTGGGAAGAGGTGACCATATTACAGTTTATAATATAAAAACAAGGCAGCATTGGGTATCATTTTTTTAAAGTAGTTTTTAAGAAACTTAGAAACAAAGTAGATATTTTAGAAGGGATTGTGACTCATAAGGATGGTACATAATAAGAAAATGCAATTCCAATGGTTTACTTATGAATGATTTTTTGGTTTCTTTTTGAGACAGGGTGTTTCTCTTTCTCACTGAGGCTGGATTACAGTGGTGCAATCACGGCACACTGTTAGCCTCAATCTGCCTGGCTCAAGTGATCCTCTCACCTCAGTATCCTTAGTAGCTGGGGCTACAGGCATGCACCCCCACGCCTGGCCAATTTTTTTTGTTTTTGTAGAGACAGGGTCTTGCTATGTTGCCTGGGCTGGTCTGCAACTCCTAGTCTCAAGCAGTCCTCCCACCTTGGCCTCCCAAAGTTCTAGGATTACATGTGTGAGCCACCGTGCTTGGCCATGAATTTGAATAGGAGAGAGAGGTGTATGGACAAGGTGATTTATTACAAACAAAGCAAAACAACCGCAAAAATCCATCCACTGTATTTATATAGACAATTCTCTAGCCATAAAGTATGTGAATAGTATTTTAAAAATCAAGGTAGGGGCATATACTAAGGAAAAATACAAAAGTGGCTTTTAATTAAAAAGGAGCTGGTAACTTTCCAGTAGTAGAATTGGCTTTAATAAACTATGCATTAACAGAACATACTTCAAAGTTAAAAGAATGTCTACTAGCTACTCCCTCACTCTATGACAGAAAGAATTTGCTTGAAGGTTTAGGTATGATAGCGTCAGAGAGGCTAAAACTGAGAATTGGACAAAGTTTTTGAAAAGGTTAAGGTAAAAACAAAACCAAAAATGGGTTAAAGACAGGAGAAAGAATTTTTTAAAAAGTTTATCTAGAAGTCAGAAGAGAGAAAGCCATTGATTAGGGAAGATGGAAAAGCCTCTTTAAAGTTATTCTTTACTGGAAATATATTAGCAGAGACTGACTGAACAGTCATCTGGGATAACTGTAGAAGGTGAAAGTTGGGCTTTAAGTGTTTTTATTTCACCCATTAATATATAATACATTTAGTATAGCTGACATGCTTATATGGACATCTAGGTGTGTTGTAGCTGTCCTGATTTGAGTTTAAGCTTCATTTTGTGTTGTTCTTACCAAGATTTACCAGCCATATTTTACAGATTTGTAGTGACATCAACTGCTGAGAACTAGGATAAGAGGAAAATTCAAAGAGAAAAACTACAAGTATATCCACCTTTATTCTCCAAACCATTTCTAATTATTTAGAGTATGATGAATGAATCAAACAATGATCTTGGGTATAGTTCTTCAGATATATGTTCTCATACAGTGTGGGATCTACCAATTAGAATGCTAATTGGGTGCTAAAAATAATATTCATAGTAAATCTGCTTTCTGGTTTTATTTTAGACTTGGCTTTTTAAAGTTTTCTCCATCCTTGTTTGGAAGTACTCATTCTGTGAATTTATATAGAAGTAGCATTTCTGGCCAAGTAGAAAAAACAACTAGTTGGTTCATTTTCCTAGAAGACTACCAGATGCTTTCCTAGAGATAAAGCATATTTGAGTTTATTTAAAATTGAGTTGGTGACTTCCTTGTGTAAAATTGACTTTAAAATATGCATTTAACAAACCATATTTCAAAGTTCTAACTAGCTACTTATTCCTTGACTCACTGAATGAAAAAGTATTCACATAAAGTTTTAGGTGTCAGTTGAATTAACTTATAACCAACTTCCACTGGGAAAAGATATCATTAAGTTGTTTTTTTGTTGATACTGTTCCTGAAAAATGTATTCGAGAATTATAAAGGTGGCATAGTTCATGTTAGAATACTACTAATAATAACCTTCAATTCTGTGTGTATGGGGGGAGGGAAATATGTATACATCTATTTAGGAGGATTATTTTTGTGATGATTACTAGAGATGAATCATAGCAGCAAAAAAACAAAAACCAAAACAACAACAACAACAACAAACAGTTACGCATCCTGAATGGAAGGTAAAAATAACACTGGACATGGTTTCTTGAACTCCTGGCCTCAAGTAATCCTCCCACCTTTACCTCCCAAAGCACTGGGATTACAGATGTGAGCCACTGGCACCCAACTGGGACATAGTTTCTAAAAGTCACTCCACATGGCTATTGAAAAGTCTTGTCTTAAAAATAGTTGGTTTCTGAAAATCTTCCCGTATAATTGACTTCATATTGTTTTGCAACTAAATTGTGCTGGAAGGGCCCATAGTCTACCCAAGAGAGGAAGAGCATCGAAGTGAAAAGGCTGCAATGACCAACATAGTCTCCTATGTAAGGAAGGTGAAGGAGGCAGGTGATACAAATTATGGCATTAGAGATGGGGCTGCAGGTATAGATTTGGCAGCCGTCATATACAGTAAACATCACAGCTCTTTCCAAATTATTTTTTTAAATGAACATTTTCTTTAAGAAGAGTTTTAGATTAATAGAAAAACTTACATGGGCAAGTGCTTAAAGAAAAACAGAAAAACTGGCTGGGCGCGGTGGCTCAAGCCTGTAATCCCAGCACTTTGGGAGGCTGAGACGGTCGGATCCACAAGGTCAGGAGATCGAGACCATCCTGGCTAACCCGGTGAAACCCCGTCTCTACTAAAAAAATACAAAAAACTAGCCAGGCGAGGTGGCGGGCGCCTGTAGTCCCAGCTACTTGGGAGGCTGAGGCAGGAGAATGGCGTAAACCCGGGAGGCGGAGCTCACAGTGAGCTGAGATCCGGCCACTGCGCTCCAGCCTGGGCGACCCAGCGAGACTCCGTCTCAAAAAAAAAAAAAAAAGAAAAATTACTTACAGAGTCTCTATACATGCCACACCTGTTTTTGCATTTACTAATATCTTACATTAGTATGGTATGTTTGTTGCAATTAATGAACCACTACTGTCACAATATTATTAATTAAAATCCATATTTTATTTAGATTTTTGAGGTTTTTAGCCTACTGGCCTTTTTCTATCCAGGATCATATCCAGGATACCACATTACATTTCATCATCATGTCTCTAGGTTCTTCTTAGATGTGACAATTTCTCAGACTTTATTTCTTATGACCTTGACAGTTTTGAGGAGTACTTGTTAGGTATTTTATAAAATACCTCTTAATTGAGATTTCTCTGACGTTTTTCTCATGGAGTTATGTGTTTTTGGGAGAAAGATCACAGAGGGAAATTACCATCATATCACATCATATCAAAGGTACATACTGTTAGAGACTTATCACTGTTGATGTCCATCGTCACCTGGCTCTGGTCATGGTTGTCAGGCTTTCTCTTTCTATCCTGTATTCTTTGTAAAGAAGTCACTATGCATAACCCACACTTATGGAGTGGGGAGTTGTGCTCCATCTCCAGAGAGTGTATTGTATTATCTACATAAATTATTTGGAACTCATCTGCATGGGAGGTTTCTCTATTATTCTCCACTTATTTACTTATTGAATAATTTATATCAGTATGGGCTCATGAATAGTTTAAACTTTAGGTTATAATTCAATGCTATAATTTTTGCTCAAACTGTTTCCATGGGAGCTCTTTCAGTGGGTTCTTATGTCCTTTTGACATATTCCCATCATTGTGTGTGTGTGTGTGGTGTGTGTGTGTGTGTGTGTGTGTGTGTTTTGAGTACTTCCTAATTCTGTCACTATAAGATGCTCCTGAATCATCATCTATATATCCTCCCCTAGTTCTGTAATTGACTATTTTTCCAAGGAGCCCTGGTTCTTTTGTTTGGAAATGGTGTTAGAAACCAAAATCTAGGCACTAGGTGTACTCATTGTTATTGGAGTATAGCTGCTTTTAGGCTCTCTCAGCTGACAGAGCAAGGGAATGTATATATGTATACCAACCTGTGTATATACACATATCTATAAATATTTCTGTATGTAATCATCTGTATCTATGTTAAGCTAAATATGAGTTTACATTGATATCTCCAATTCTAATTCATCATTGCACAGATAATTCTAGCCTCCTCCTCTTGCTTACCTATAACTTCCCATTCTAACAGTCAGAAACTTGGTTGCCATCCATCCACTTAATTGTTCATTTAAGTATACATGATAACCGTATCAGAATTGTTAACTGATACCCGCAGGGGCAAGAGCTTTATCAACTAGAGCAGCAGTTTCCAACCTTTTTGGCACCAGGGGCTGGTTTTGTGGAAGACAATTTTTCCATGGCTGGCTGTGGTAGGGAGTGTTTTGGGACGAAACTGCCCGTGTGTCACTTAGTTGACCTAAGGTGCATGCAACCTACATCCCTTGCATAGGCAGTTCATAATAGGGTTTACACTGCTGTGAGAATCTAATGCCACCACTGATTTGACAGGAAGCAGGGCTCAGGTGGTAATGCTCTCGCCCACGGTTCGCCTCCTGCCATGCGGCCCAGTTCCTAACAGGCCACGGGTAGGTACTGCTCTGTGGCGCAAGAGCTGGGGACCCTTGAACTAGAGAACAGTGGTTATGTGTGGTTCCTTTTCCCTTTAGTCTTGCAGACTCCGCTCATTTCCAAAGTTATTTAGGTCAACTCCCCTCTCCCCTTACCCCTTCAGTGAGGTTGTTTCACACATTTGTAATAGAGTTAGATTGTTTGTTTTGTCACATTCTGCATTCTATTCTGGGGTCCTTTGATGGTCTTCATTATTTTTGTTTAAATTGCATACATTAGGATTTACTTTTTGTGCTGTAAAGTTTTATGGGTTTTGACAATGCCTTGTGCCATGTATTTGCTAATACATACTAAGATAGTTTGAGCTATTTAATTGTATATTATTATATTGTATTATTTTATGCTACTTACCAGTACAATGCATTGTTAAAACCCATAAAGTAGGGTTTTGAAATAGTCCAAACTATTTTCTTTTTAAATTTATTTTATATTATTATACTTTAAGTTGTAGGGTACATGTGCATAACGTGCAGGTTTGTTACATATGTATACTTGTGCCATGTTGGTGTGCTGCACCCATCAACTCGTCATTTACATCAGGTATAACTCCCAGTACAATCCCTCCCCCCTCCCCCCTCCCCATGATAGGCCCCGGTGTGTGATGTTCCCCTTCCTGAGTCCAAGTGCTCTCATTGTTCAGTTCCCACCTATGAGTGAGAACATGCGGTGTTTGGTTTTCTGTTCTTGTGATAGTTTGCTAAGAATGATGGTTTCCAGCTGCATCCATGTCCCTACAAAGGACACAAACTCATCCTTTTTGATGGCTGCATAGTATTCCATGGTGTATATGTGCCACATTTTCTTAATCCAATCTGTCACTGATGGACATTTGGGTTGATTCCAAGTCTTTGCTATTGTGAATAGTGCTGCAATAAACATACGTGTGCATGTGTCTTTATAGCACCATAATTTATAATCCTTTGGGTATATACTCAGTAATGGGATGGCTGGGTCATATGGTACATCTAGTTCTAGATCCTTGAGGAATCGCCATACTGTTTTCCATAATGGTTGAACTAGTTTACAATCCCACCAACAGTGTAAAAGTGTTCCTATTTCTCCACATCCTCTCCAGCACCTGTTGTTTCCTGACTTTTTAATGATCGCCATTCTAACTGGTGTGAGATGGTATCTCATTGTGGTTTTGATTTGCATTTCTCTGATGGCCAGTGATGTTGAGCATTTTTTCATGTGTCTGTTGGCTGTATGAATGTCTTCTTTTGAGAAATGTTTGTTCATATCCTTTGCCCACTTTTTGATGGGGTTGTTTGTTTTTTTCTTGTAAATTTGTTTGAGTTCTTTGTAGGTTCTGGATATTAGCCCTTTGTCAGATGAGTAGATTGCAAAAATTTTCTCCCATTCTGTAGGTTGCCTGTTCACTCTGATGGTAGTTTCTTTTGCTGTGCAGAAGCTCTTTAGTTTAATGAGATCCCATTTGTCAATTTTGGCTTTTGCTGCCATTGCTTTTGGTGTTTTAGACATGAAGTCTTTGCCCATGCCTATGTCCTGAATGGTACTACCTAGGTTTTCCTCTAGGATTTTTATGGTATTAGGTCTAACATTTAAGTCTCTAATCCATCTTGAATTAATTTTCGTATAAGGAGTAAGGAAAGGATCCAGTTTCAGCTTTCTACTTATGGCTAGCCAATTTTCCCAGCACCATTTATTAAATAGGGAATCCTTTCCCCATTTCTTGTTTCTCTCAGGTTTGTCAAAGATCACATGGCTGTAGATGTGTGGTATTATTTCCGAGGACTCTGTTCTGTTCCATTGGTCTATATCTCTGTTTTGGTACCAGTACCATGCTGTTTTGGTTACTGTAGCCTTGTAGTATAGTTTGAAGTCAGGTAGCGTGATGCCTCCAGCTTTGTTCTTTTGACTTAGGATTGTCTTGGAGATGCGGGCTCTTTTTTGGTTCCATATGAACTTTAAAGCAGTTTTTTCCAATTCTGTGAAGAAACTCATTGGTAGCTTGATGGGGATGGCATTGAATCTATAAATTACCTTGGGCAGTATGGCCATTTTCACGATATTGATTCTTCCTATCCATGAGCATGGTATGTTCTTCCATTTGTTTGTGTCCTCTTTGATTTCACTGAGCAGTGGTTTGTAGTTCTCCTTGAAGAGGTCCTTTACATCCCTTGTAAGTTGGATTCCTAGGTATTTGATTCTCTTTGAAGCAATTGTGAATGGAAGTTCATTCCTGATTTGGCTCTCTGTTTGTCTGTTACTGGTGTATAAGAATGCTTGTGATTTTTGCACATTAATTTTGTATCCTGAGACTTTGCTGAAGTTGCTTATCAGCTTAAGGAGATTTTGGGCTGAGACAATGGGGTTTTCTAAATATACAATCATGTCATCTGCAAACAGGGACAATTTGACTTCTTCTTTTCCTAACTGAATACCCTTGATTTCTTTCTCTTGCCTAATTGCCCTAGCCAGAGCTTCCAACACTATGTTGAATAGGAGTGGTGAGAGAGGGCATCCCTGTCTTGTGCCAGTTTTCAAAGGGAATGTTTCCAGTTTTTGCCCATTCAGTATGATATTGGCTGTGGGTTTGTCATAAATAGCTCTTATTATTTTGAGGTACGTTCCATCAATACCGAATTTATTGAGCATTTTTAGCATGAAGGGCTGTTGAATTTTGTCAAAAGCCTTTTCTGCATCTATTGAGATAATCATGTGGTTCTTGTCTTTGGTTCTGTTTATATGCTGGATTATGTTTATTGATTTGATTATGTTTATTGATTTGCGAATGTTGAACCAGCCTTGCATCCCAGGGATGAAGCCCACTTGATCATGGTGGATAAGCTTTTTGATGTGTTGCTGAATCCGGTTTGCCAGTATTTTATTGAGGATTTTTGCATCGATGTTCATCAGGGATATTGGTCTAAAATTCTCTTTTTTTGTTGTGTCTCTGCCAGGCTTTGGTATCAGGATGATGTTGGCCTCATAAAATGAGTTAGGGAGGATTCCCTCTTTTTCTATTGATTGGAATAGTTTCAGAAGGAATGGTACCAACTCCTCCTTGTACCTCTGGTAGAATTCAGCTGTGAATCCATCTGGTCCTGGACTTTTTTTGGTTGGTAGGCTATTAATTATTGCCTCAATTTCAGAGCCTACTATTGGTCTATTCAGGGATTCAACTTCTTCCTGGTTTAGTCTTGGAAGAGTGTAAGTGTCCAGGAAATTATCCATTTCTTCTAGATTTTCCAGTTTATTTGCGTAGAGGTGTTTATAGTATTCTCTGATGGTAGTTTGTATTTCTGTGGGGTCGGTGGTGATATCCGCTTTATAATTTTTAATTGTGTCGATTTGATTCTTCTCTCTTTTCTTCTTTATTAGTCTTGCTAGTGGTCTGTCAATTTTGTTGATCTTTTCAAAAAACCAACTCCTGGATTCATTGATTTTTTGGAGAGTGTTTTGTGTCTCTATCTCCTTCAATTCTGCTCTGATCTTAGTTATTTCTTGCCTTCTGCTAGCTTTCGAATGTGTTTGCTCTTGCTTCTCTAGTTCTTTTAATTGCGATGTTAGAGTGTCAATTTTTGATCTTTCCTGCTTTCTCTTGTGGGCATTTAGTGCTATAAATTTCCCTCTACACACTGCTTTAAATGTGTCCCAGAGATTCTGGTATGTTGTATCTTTGTTCTCATTGGTGTCAAAGAACATCTTTATTTCTGCCTTCATTTCGTTATGTAGCCAGTAGTCATTCAGGAGCAGGTTGTTCAGTTTCCATGTAGTTGAGCGGTTTTGATTGAGTTTCTTAGTCCTGAGTTCTAGTTTGATTGCACTGTGGTCTGAGAGACAGTTTGTTATAATTTCTGTTCTTGTCCATTTGCTGAGGAGTGCTTTACTTCCAATTACGTGGTCGATTTTGGAGTAAGTACGATGTGGTGCTGAGAAGAATGTATATTCTGTTGATTTGGGGTGGAGAGTTCTATAGATGTCTATTAGGTCTGCTTGCTGCAGAGATGAGTTCAATTCCTGGATATCCTTTTTAACTTTCTGTCTCGTTGATCTGTCTAATGTTGACAGTGGAGTGTTGAAGTCTCCCATTATTATTGTATGGGAGTCTAAGTCTCTTTATAAGTCTCTAAGGACTTGCTTGATGAATCTGGGTGCTCCTGTATTGGGTGCATATATATTTAGGATAGTTAGCTCTTCCTGTTGAATTGATCCCTTTACCATTATGTAATGGCCTTCTTTGTCTCTTTTGATCTTTGATGGTTTAAAGTCTATTTTATCAGAGACTAGTATTGCAACCCCCGCTTTTTTTTGTTCTCCATTTGCTTGGTAAATCTTCCTCCATCCCTTTATTTTGAGCCTATGTATGCCTCTGCGTGTGAGATGGGTCTCCTGAATACAGCAGACTGATGGGTCTTGACTCTTTATCCAGTTTGCCAGTCTGTGTCTTTTAATTGGAGCATTTAGTCCATTTACATTTAAGGTTAAGATTGTTATGTGTGAACTTGATCCTGCCATTATGATATTAACTGGTTATTTTGCTCATTAGTTGATGCAGTTTCTTCCTAGCCTCGATGGTCTTTACATTTTGGCATGTTTTTGCAATGGCTGGTACCGGTTGTTCCTTTCCATGTTGAGTGCTTCCTTCAGGGTCTCTTGTAAGGCAGGCCTAGTGGTGACAATATCTCTAAGCATTTGCTTATCTGTAAAGGATTTTATTTCTCCTTCACTTATGAAACTTAGTTTGGCTGGATATGAAATTCTGGGTTTAAAATTCTTTTCTTTAAGAATGTTGAATATTGGCCCCCACTCTCTTCTGGCTTGGAGAGTTTCTGCCGAGAGATCTGCTGTTAGTCTGATGGGCTTCCCTTTGTGGGTAACCCGACCTTTCTCTCTGGCTGCCCTTAAGATTTTTTCCTTCATTTCAACTTTGGTGAATCTGGCAATTATGTATCTTGGAGTTGCTCTTCTCGAGGAGTATCTTTGTGGCGTTCTCTGTATTTCCTGGATTTGAATGTTAGCCTGCCCTACTAGGCTGGGGAAGTTCTCCTGGATGATATCCTGAAGAGTGTTTTCCAACTTGGTTCCATTTTCCCCCTCACTTTCAGGCACCCCAATCAGACGTAGATTTGGTCTTTTTACATAATCCCATACTTCTTGCAGGCTTTGTTCATTTCTTTTTCTTCTTTTTTCTTTTGGTTTCTCTTCTCGCTTCATTTCATTCATTTGATCCTCAATCGCAGATACTCTTTCTTCCAGTTGATCGAGTCGGTTACTGAAGCTTGTGCATTTGTCACGTATTTCTCGTGTCATGGTTTTCATCTCTTTCATTTCGTTTATGACCTTCTCTGCATTAATTACTCTAGCCATCAATTCTTCCACCTTTTTTTCAATATTTTTAGTTTCTTTGTGCTGGGTACGTAATTCCTCCTTTAGCTCTGAGAAATTTGATGGACTGAAGCCTTCTTCTCTCATCTCGTCAAAGTCATTCTCCGTCCAGCTTTGATCCATTGCTGGCGATGAGCTGCGCTCCTTTGCCGGGGGAGATGCGCTCTTATTTTTTGAATTTCCAGCTTTTCTGCCCTGCTTTTTCCCCATCTTTGTGGTTTTATCTGCCTCTGGTCTTTGATGATGGTGACGTACTGATGGGGTTTTGGTGTAGGTGTCCTTCCTGTTTGATAGTTTTCCTTCTAACAGTCAGGACCCTCAGCTGTAGGTCTGTTGGAGATGGCTTGAGGTCCACTCCAGACCCTGTTTGCCTGGGTATCAGCAGCAGAGGCTGCAGAAGATAGAATATTTCTGAACAGCGAGTGTACCTGTCTGATTCTTGCTTTGGAAGCTTCCTCTCAGGGGTGTACTCCACCCTGTGAGGTGTGGGGTGTCAGACTGCCCCTAGTGGGGGATGTCTCCCAGTTAGGCTACTCAGGGGTCAGGGACCCACTTGAGCAGGGAGTCTGTCCCTTCTCAGATCTCAACCTCCGTGTTGGGAGATCCACTGCTCTCTTCAAAGCTGTCAGACAGAGTCATTTGTGTCTGCAGAGGTTTTGGCTGCGTTTGTTATTGCCCTGTCCCCAGAGGTGGAGTCTACAGAGACAGGCAGGTTTCCTTGAGCTGCTGTGAGCTCCACCCAGTTCGAGCTTCCCAGCGGCTTTGTTTACCTACTTAAGCCTCAGCAATGGCGGGCGCCCCTCCCCCAGCCTCGCTGCTGCCTTGCCGGTAGATCACAGACTGCTGTGCTAGCAATGAGGGAGGCTCCGTGGGTGTGGGACCCTCCCGGCCAGGTGTGGGATATGATCTCCTGGTGTGCCTGTTTGCTTAAAGCGCAGTATTGGGGTGGGAGTTACCCGATTTTCCAGGTGTTGTGTGTCTCAGTTCCCCTGGCTAGGAAAAGGGATTCTCTTCCCCCTTGCGCTTCCCAGGTGAGGCAATGCCTCGCCCTGCTTCAGCTCTTGCTGGTCGGGCTGCAGCAGCTGACCAGCACCGATCGTCCGGCACTCCCCAGTGAGATGAACCCAGTACCTCAGTTGAAAATGCAGAAATCACCAGTCTTCTGTGTCGCTCGCGCTGGGAGTTGGAGACTGGAGCTGTTCCTATTCAGCCATCTTCAAACTATTTTCAATTATTTAATATTTGACTTTTTTTTTTTTATTTTTTTGCCTTTTGAGACAGGGTCTCACTCTTTCACCCAGGCTGGAGTGTGGTGGCTTGACACGGTTCACTGCAACCTTGATTTCCTGGGCTCAAGCAATCCTTCCACCTCAGCCTCCCAAGTAACTAGGACCACAGATGCACACCAACACACCCAACTAATTAAAAAAAATTTTTGTCGAGATGAGGTCTCACTATATCAGCCAGGTTGGTCTCAAACTCCTGGGCTCAAGTGATCCTCCTGCCTTGGCCTCCCAAAGTGCTGGGTTTACAGGCATGAGCCACTGTATCCAGCCTTGACTATTTTTTTTGGACCGGCAATTTTGAGTGGTTCAATCCAATATAAGTTGAAATTTAAGCCAATCTATTTTTTATATGCAGTTACATGAAATAGCTAAAATTTTGAGTATTATTATCATAAAGATATCTCATAATCTTAACTACATAGTTATATACATATATATTTTCTCCTGCCTCAGCCTCCTGAGTAGTTGGGATTACAGGCACGCACCGCCATGCCAAGCTAATTTTGTATTTTTAGTAGAGATGGGATTTCACCATGTTGGCCAGGATGGTCTCGATCTCCTGACCTCATGATCCACCCATATCGGCCTCCCAAAGTGCTGGGATTACAGGCATGAGCCACAGCGCCCGGCCTAATTTTTGTATTTTTAGTAGAGACGAGGTTTTACCATTTTGGCCAGGCTGGTCTCGAACTCCTGATCTCAAGTGATCTGCCCACTTTGGCCTCCCAAAGTGCTGGGTTTACAGGCATGAGCCACCACATCTGGCCCCCACCTTTCCTCTCTGTGATTCCTCCCACTGTACTTGAGCAGGGAAAGTTGTGAAAAGAGAAAGAGTCAGGATCTTCTTTGCCACTGGAAAACCAGAAATCTCT
Source organism: Macaca nemestrina (assembly GCF_043159975.1). Lineage (NCBI taxonomy): Eukaryota > Metazoa > Chordata > Mammalia > Primates > Cercopithecidae > Macaca > Macaca nemestrina. The sequence goes on from NC_092125.1 coordinate 29,757,151, forward strand.
GGTCTTTCCTCAAAAGCTATATGCTTTATTTTTACTTATTTTATTTTATTTTATTTTATTTTTGATACAGAAGCTCTCTATATCGCCCAGGCTGGAATGCAGTGGCATGATCTTGGCTCACTGCAACCTCCACTTCCCAGGTTGATGCAGTTCTCCTGCCTCAGCCTTCTGAGTAGCTGGGATTACAGGTGTCCACCACCATGCCTGGCTAATTTGTTTGTATTGATTGACTGATTTTTATTATACTTTAAGTTCTAGGGTACACGTGCACAATGTGCAGGTTTGTTACATAGGTATACATGTGCCATGTTGGTTTGTTGCACCCATCAACTCGTCATTTACATTAGATATTTCTCCTAATGCTATCCCTCCCCCAGCCCTCCACCCCCCGACAGGCCCTGGTGTGTGATGTTCCCCACCCTGTGTCCAAGAATTCTCATTGTTCATTTCCCACCTATGAATGAGAACATGCAGTGTTTGGTTTTCTGTCCTTGTGATAGTTTGCTGAGAATGATGGTTTCCGGCTTCATCTATGTCCCTGCAAAGGACATGAGCTCATCCTTTTTAATGGCTGCGTAATATTCCATGATGTATATGTGCCACATTTTCTTAATCCAGTCTGTCACTGATGGACATTTGGGTCGGTTCCAAGTCTTTGCTATTGTGAATAGTGCTGCAATAAACGTACCTGTGCATGTATCCTTATAGTATCATGATTTATAATCCTTTAGGTATATACCCAGTAATGGGATCACTGGGTGAAATGGTATTTGTAGTTCTAGATCCTTGAGGAATCACCACACTGTCTTCCACAATGGTTGAACTAATTTACACTCCCACCAACACTGTAAAAGCGTTCCTATTTCTCCACATTCTCTCCGGCATCTGTTGTTTCCTGATTTTTAAATGATCACCATTCTAACTGGTATGAGATGGTATCTCATTGTGGTTTTGATTTGCATTTCTCTGATGATCAGTGATGATGAGCATTTTTTCATGTGTCTGTTGGCTGCATAAATGTCTTCTTTTGAGAAGTGTCTGTTCATATCCTTTGCCCACTTTTTGATGGGGTTGTTTTATTTTTTTCTTATACATTTGTTTAAGTTCTTTGTAGATTCTGGATATTAGCCCTTTGTCAGCTGGGTAGATTGCAAAAATTTTCTCCCATTCTGTAGGTTGCCTGTTCACTCTAATGGTAGTTTCTTTTACCATGCAGAAGCTCTTTAGTTTAATAAGATCCCATTTGTCTATTTTGGCTTTTGTTGCCATTGCTTTTGGTGTTTTAGTCATGAAGTCCTTGCCCATGCCTATGTCCTGAATGGTATTGCCTAGGTTTTCTTCCAGGGCTTTTAATGGTTTTAGGTCTAACATTTAAGTCTCTAATTCATATTGAGTTGATTTTCGTATAAGGTGTAAGGAAGGGATCCAGTTTCAGCTTTCTACATATGGCTAGTCAGTTTTCTCAGCACCATTTATTAAACAGGGAATCCTTTCCCCATTTCTTGTTTTGTCAGGTTTGTCAAAGATCACATGGTTATAGATGGGCGGTGTTATTTCTGAGGCCTCTGTTCTGTTCCATTGGTCTATATCTCTGTTTTGGTACCAGTATCATGCTGTTTTGGTGACTGTAGCCTTGTAGTATAGTTTGAAATCAGGTAGTGTGATGCCTCCAACTTTGTTCTTTTTGCTTAGGATTTTCTTGGCAATGCGGGCTCCTTTCTGGTTCCATATGAATTTTAAAGTAGATTTTTCCAGTTCTGTGAAGAAAGTCATTGGTAGCTTGATGGGGATGGCATTGAATCTATAAATTACCTTGGGCAGTTATGGCCATTTTCATGATATTGATTCCTCCTATCCATGAGCATGGAATATTCTTCCATTTGTTTGTGTACTGTTTTATTTCACTGAGCAGTGGTTTGTAGTTCTCCTTGAAGAGGTCTTTCACATCCCTTGTAAGTTGTATTCCTAGGTATTTTATTCTCTCTGTAGCAATTGTGAATGGGAGTTCACTCATGATTTGGCTCTCTGTTTGTCTATTATTGGTGTATAGGAATGCTTGTGATTTTTGCACATTGATTTTGTATATGTTTTATCCTGAGACTGCTGAAGTTGCTTATCAGCTTAAGGAGATTTTAGGCTGAGATGATGGGGTTTTCTAAATATACAATCATGCCATCTGTAAACAGGGACAATCTGACTTCCTCTTTTCCTAATTGAATACCCTTTATTTCTTTCTCTTGCCTGATTGCCCTGGACAGAACTTCCAACACTTACATAGTTATATTTTTATATAGTTAGTAAACACTCTGACAAAAGCCTGCAATTTTTTTCTGATAAAATAGTCATGTTAAATGGTTATATTCCTTCAACATCTCTAAATATGTACATTTTCAATGAAGAGTAGATACTAATTCAAATATGTCCTACCCAGTGTGAGGATTTTAGGCAGGGTTATCAATGAATTAAAAACTTGTAGGCAGTGTGGGGAAATTTTGCTTTCAAAAGGGAAAAATTTGCTCCCTTAATTGTCCGTTACATACTACTGCTTCTCTCATTTCATTTTCTGAAACCACTTAGGTCTTTTGGACCATCTTAAAGCGATCCTGAGCCACATCTACATGAAACAGGGTTGTATTTCTTCGTTCAACACATATTTTTTTTAGCATCTTCTTCATGTGTTAGGGGCAGAATTCCAAATTGTAGATCAGCCACCTTCTGGGTAGCTAAAATGCACTTGGAACCAGTGGCTTCCAGACTACTGAATTTCATGGATCAGTTTTTAAAAAAATGGCAATTACTGTAGAGTTGCCACCTTTTTATTTTTGTTAAATCAGGTCATAGTAAATGAACACCAAACAAAGTTTTCACTAGGTTGGATTTGTTTTGCTCCTTCCAAATGTCTAATTTAAAATTTATACTATGTACTTTTTTCTAATTAGAATATTTTACATATTTTTCCCTAATTCATTTTTATTTGAAGTGCATTATTCTTAAACACTTTAGCTATTATCCTCTACTCCACAAATGTCAAGGATAGACCTTTAATGAGTAGAACAGATGTCAGGGATTTGACAGTAGTGAATAATCATGTCTATCTCTTGTCAATCTTTTGATTTTAAGTGAGGGAAATGCTGTGGAGAATTGTTTCTTTTGTTGAAAACCTAGATTAGTACATGCTATGCCATAGTGAATGCTTAATGAATACATGCCAAATAAATAAAAAAACTTCCCAAATTCTCATTCATTGACATGAAGATATAAAATCTAGCATGTTAATAACACTGAACTTTCTTAAATAATTCTATAACAAGTTCTGTTCTTTTTGTTTCTTTCCGTGGCTTGTCTCTTCGCCTGGATTTTTCATACTGTGTTAACATTTGCTTGTGAAATCAATTAGACCAACTAGAAAAATACAGTTAAATGTTTAAATTACTTTTGATCAAATGGCTTTTGTTTGATAAATGCTATCAAAAAGAAGTAATCAAGTTTCTAGGTTTGAGGTTTATTTTCTTTTGACTAATACTTGTATTTGTACAGAACCTTTTCTTTGGAGTTTATTACTATTGTCTATAACATTTCCAGGATTTAATTAGGAGAGGGATTTTCCTATTCAGGATATGTATAGGTCAGATTATGATGCTGTGGCGTGTAGACCATACCTTGGAATTGTGTTGTATTTGGCAAGAACTTCATTTACTTTTAACAATCTGGCATTTTCTACATTTTATGGATGGAAATAATAAAAATGTGATCTTTGCTGTAATTGGCCAGTGGTAAAATTTAACCTTGGTTTTCATTGTCTTAGACTTTTTCTTAATAAGAAATTTGTTTAAAATTAGTACATTTCTTATTAACCATTTTCATTTTGAATGTAATTTCACAAGTAAGCATTTTTACTGAGCATCCGGGATGCCCCCCTGCTGACCTAATGATTCTACAAGTCCTATCCCATCTGTAAGAATCAACAAGACTGATACAATAACATTGATTTTAGATCTTCAAGATACAAATACAAGTGAATATATTTATGACGATTTAGAGATTTATAAAATTTAATCAAGAGATTATTTCATTTTTAAAACCTGTTTTTTCTTCTTATTAAAGAAATACATGTTCATTAAAGGATATTTTAAAAACAGATAAAACTAAAAGAAAAGAAAAAATCACCTATAATCCAGTTACTTGGAAATTAGCCACTTTTAACATTTGGCATAGATTTATGTTATGCTATATTGTATTATACTGTTATATGATTTAAAAGTGTGCATGCATATACATATATATAGATAGAAATCATATTCTACATTTGGGCTCGTTAGCTTTCTTTTTCATTTAATACTAGAGAGTGAATTTTTTTTTCATGTTTACTATTCTGTTACCTCATTCTTAGTGGTTACTTAGTCTACAGTGGGTGAAAATCCTCTCTTTTTGGATGTTTATATTATTTCTGATAACAATTTCATTTTAACTGTCGTTAGTTCGACAGGAGGTTATGCATTTTGCTTTTTACAAGAAAGGGACGATGAGTAGTATTTGAAGCTAACGTGAGTTTGTAGGGCAGTCGTGCCCTCCGGATATTGGGAGCCATTGCTCTGGGGCATTGCTCCTCTTAGCCCCTCCAGACGCTTGCCTAGCTCGGCTGAGGCAGGCTGAGGCCTGTTTGCTGTTAGCCCAGCTGCAAGAGCAGTGGCCTCAGTGGCGTCAGCAGGAACAGAGCAGGCTTCATCTCTGCCCTTTGTCTGGATTTGGTGCTGGTGTGTTTTCCCCGCTGCTGCCATGTGATGGCTCGTAAGCAGCGCTACACACTGGATCTGTAACTCCTTTTGAAAGCTCTATTGTGAGATGCTGCTGCGTTTCAGTGGAGGGGAGATTTTTGCTAGCATGCTGCTTTTGGTTTCTTTCAAATGTGACTGTGCCTTCCTCTAAAGAATCCTAGGTAAGGAAAGCACTAGTTTTGAGGCGACTAAAAATGAATTAAATTATCCTTTCCTCCATGCTTCCTATGGAGGAACAGTAGTAAAATAGGAAAGTAAGTACTCAGGTTTCCTTGCCTACTTTGCATTATAGTAAATCACCACGGTAGAGGTGGGAAATGAGAGAGTGAGGGTGGGAAATCGGGAAGATTTCCTAAATGAAATAATATTTGAATGAGGGGATAAAGAATAGTAATGGGTGGCAGGAAACACAGAAATGTGGATAATGGAAGTTACTCAGGGATTGTTTGTGAACTCATCCATAAAACATTAGTTGAGGGCCTATGCTGTACCAGGAGTTATACTAGACTTTGTATACCCAAGAATGAATTAAACATGGTTCCTGCTTTTTTACGGGTTGACAATCTGGTTGGGAAGATGGAAAATAGACAAAACATATATAGTGCGTTCTATAGTAAAGGTTTCTACAAATAACATGGAAGTTCGTAGTACAGACTAGGCAGGTTAAGAAAAGTCTTTTCGTAGGGGTTGATACCTGAGATGAGACTTGAAGGACAAGTGGGCAAGGGAGAAGGTACACCAGATAGAAGAAACTGCATGGGGAAAGGCAAGGATGCAAGAAGGAAGCTGGAATATCCAGGCACTGCAAGGAGTTCAGTGTACAGCAAGAGAGAATGTCCAGTGGGGGAGGGTTGCAAGAAGTAATTTATGAGGGCTTGAGTTAAGACAGTAAGGGAGGCAGAGAAAATCAAGGATGACTCCCAGATTTTTACTTGGTTGGTAGTGCTATTCACACTGTGTTTTCCTTGCAGAAAAATAAACAAGGAGGGGCGGATTCAAAGAGGACAATAGCGTGTTTAAATTAGGACATGATGTGTTTGGGGTGCTTGTGATATATTGACATAACAAGTAGAAATCTGGAGCTCAGAAGAGAGATTGGGGCTGCAGATTCACGGCTGGTAGCCATTAGCAGGGGGTGGATGAAACCACCGAGGGGGAGCACATGGAGAGTGAAAAGATGACTGGAAAAAAAAACCCCAAGAAGGGGCGGACAATGAAAGACACTGAGAAGGAGGCAAGGAGTTGGAGGAAAAGCACAGGAGAAGAGAGGAAAGGAGACAGAGGTCAGCAGTATCAAGTGTTTCTGAAAGAAGAAATCAGATAAATTTTCACCACTTTTAGGAATGAGGCCATTGGTGATCTTGGTGAGGGCGGCTTCCAGTGTGAAGTAGGAAACTGACCTGAATTTCAGCAGGGCAGCAGTCAGGGTGGTGTGGTTTAAGAATTTTCCTTTAAGAATCTTGTCTGTGGAGGAAGGAGTGAGGGATGATGGCAGATCTGGGACTGTATGAAACAGGATGGAGAGAGATGATGGTTTGCTTGTCTTTTTCACCAAGGTTAAAAAGCTGGAACATTTTTATATTAATGCCGATAAAATATGCATATTCTTGATACTTTGAAATGTATGAAGTTCAGCACCTAGGAAAGATGACACTCCTGTCTGTAGTCAGTCATATCCTACCTGGCCAGAATTGAGAAATCCAAAATTTTATTGTTCTGTAATTGTGACAGAATATAAATCATGTATGATGCCTTATAAATCATTTTCACACTCTTGATTTTTCCATATAATCCTGAGAGAAGACAGCACGGAGAGACAAGAGGTGAATGAAATAGGCCCTGAGCAGCTGAGGTGGTGGAGCAAAGTTGATATTCAGGGCAAAGTTCCTCTGGATTACTCACCAGTGAACAATTCAGGCGCTTGCACAGAGCCCACTCACCTCCACACAACTCTCACCAGCCAGCTTGTCTGACATCTACACCCATTACAGGGGAGGAGCAAGGAGGAGCCGCGCGGGTCAGGGCAGGCACGCTGATGCCTGGGAGAAGTGGTACCCAATATGCTGATAACAAAGGAGGGACAGACATGTCAGAAAATGCCTCCAAAAGGAATAATAATGCCAATAAAAGCTCACCAATTTGTGCAGGGTTACCAGACTCCTCTGTAATATCAACTGAAGGCATCCCTGTTTTAGCATAGTAACAATAATTGGTATTTCAAATGAATGCTCCATCAAGAAATGCTTAAATACTCGGTATACTATGTTTTAAGAATGTGAACAAGAAAATGCCAACCGCATTTTATAGTTTGACATTAAAATGAAACTCTGGCAATTCAAGTGCTAGCTAGGACCTTTCCTAAAGGGTCTCACTCCGTTACTATTTGTAGGCCATCCAAGACTTAGTGCTTCTTACATCAATTGATGAGAGATAGAGCTGTGATGTGTAGAAGGTATAGAAAACCTGGTTATAGGTGAAAGGAATGCCCAGGAAGCTATATCAGTTCAAGTTTACATTTCCATAGCACATTTTAAAAAATAATCATTTTCAATCTGTATTGCCCTGTGAAATCATAAAAAGGTTAATAAATAGAATTTTTCAAGAATAAATAACCCCATTCTATTCTGAAACCTGGAAAACACATTAACTTTATTAGCTTTCAAGTAGCAAATATTCCTCTTTTAATTCTAAACTATAGTGTTGCCCTTTTAATACATTTAATTGAAAGAGTAACCTATGGTAGAAATTATTAAAAATCAATAATAAAAGGTCCATTAAATTTCTTTAACCAGTTACAAGAAATAAGTATTTTAATTGTTCTTTGAGAACTGCCAATGAACAAAATCAGACTTTTGTAAATTGAAAGTAAAAATGCTCATGATTGAATTGTGGTAGCCCTGTTGATATTCAGGAAGGATAAGCCTTGAAACCTCCTGAGATCCAAAGTTTCTGACGTGAGAAATGTCTTTGTCTTTTATAAGCAAGAGTCTGAAATCTGGACAATGGCTTAAAATCAAAATAGTGATCTGGAATGTTGTTGACTCTACAGAAATGTGTTGAGAAGTGATAATCTTTGCTAAAAGGAGGGAGTATTTTTTTAATTGATCAAAGGCTTAAATCTTTATTATTATTTTACTAACTGTTGGTTCAGTCAGTGTTTGCTGCTGTTTTTTACATTGAAATTTACATGTGGGAGATTTGATAAGCCTGAGACAAAGTCACTATGTCAGAAGCAACATACTTTAGTGATTGACTTATCTGTTGGTGATGACAGGTTGTGACATGTTGTTAGGTGTTTATCAAGGATTGGAAATTCCAATTTGCCATGTAAAAGTACAGTTACTGGTTAAAAACTACTTGTGTTCTTCTGTGCTATGAGTGAAAAATTTCTACAGCATCTATGTTTAAAAATGCTTATTAAAGGGTTGAACTGTCATGCCTGTAATCCCAGCACTTTGGAAGGCTCAGGCAGGAAGATCACTTTAGTCCATGAGTTCAAGACCAGCCTGGGCAGCATAGTGGGACCTCGTTTCTACAAAAAATAAACAAATTATCCAGGCATGGTGGTGGACTGCCAAATAGTCCCAGCTGTTAGGGAGGATGAGGTGGGAGGATTGCTTGAGCGCAGGAGGTCAAGGCTGAGGTGAGCTGAGATCATGCCACTATACTTGATCCTGGGTGACAGAGCGAGACCCTGTCTCAATAAATAAATAAATAAATAAAAATAAAGAGTTTAATTAGGGGTGAAAATGAGGTAGGAGCATAAGGAAAAATTATAATTGAGAGAAATAAGATAAAAGTATCATTCTTAAAAAATGTATGTGTGCCGGGCGCGGTGGCTCAAGCCTGTAATCCCAGCACTTTCGGAGGGCAAGACGGGTGGATCACAAGGTCAGGAGATCGAGACCATCCTGGCTAACACAGTGAAACCCCGTCTCTACTAAAAAATACAAAAAACTAGCTGGGCGAGGTGGCGGGCGCCTGTAATCCCAGCTACTCAGAGGCTGAGGCAGGAGAATGGCGTAAACCCGGGAGGCGGAGCTTGCAGTGAGCTGAGATCCGGCCACTGCACTCCAGCCTGGGCGACAGAGCGAGACTCCGTCTCAAAAAAAAAAAAAAAAAAAAAAAAGTATGTGTATAGTTTGCTGTCATAGACTAGACAGTGGCAAATACTGTAACTTTATCATAGATCTTTCCTTTGTACTTGGATACCATTTTGAATTTTATTTTTCTGTGTGTATTTTTTTCCACTTAAATTTATGCTCCAAGATAGAAGTTAACAGTAATACCACCTTACTTTCTTTTTCCACATTACAATTTTTAGAGATATTTCCCAAGGACTGTCTTATTTATTAATATGCTATTCAAGTACACTGGGGAAGGTAAATATACTATTGTTATTTTACAAATGAAAGTACAGGTAAAAGAGAGTTCAGTAACTTCTTTAAGGCCCTGTAGCTAGCGTCAAGACTAAACTCTTTCTTACGTGTACTTCATTGTCTTTTAATCATAGCACATTATTAATGTGGAAATTGGTTAAGATATTTTTGTTGGAAGTTTAACTGAACTTTGAACTTGAAAATTTATCTTGTAGACATTTTACTCCTGAAAAAGAGGGCTTAAGTAACCTAAACTGAAAAGACATAAGGGCTAGAAATTTTACATAGACCTTGAACATTTTAAAATTTTGCTTAAATACTGCTTAAAATGTTCTGTTATAGCCAAGATAATCACAGAGCTAGAATCCATTCTCTACTAGACATGGGCACTACATTCATTGTAACCAACTAGTGTTTAGTAGAAATATAATTGGGAAAGAAAGAAGACTTAAGTTACTTATACATGTAACAAGGCAGCTTATTAAGAATTTACTAGGCTGGGCGCAGTGGCTCACAGCTGTAATCCCAGCACTTTGAGAGGCTGTGGTGGGTGGATCTCTTGAGCCCAGGAGTTCAAGACTATCCTGGGCAACATGGTGAAACCCCATCTCTACAAAAAATTAAAAACAAAACAGAGCTGGCATGGTGTTGTGTGCCTGTAGTCCCAGCTACTCGGGAGGCTGAGGTGGATCACCTGAGCCCAGGAGATAGAGGTTGCAGTGAGCTGAGATTGTGTCACTGCATTCCAGCCTGGGTGGCAGAGTAAGACCCTGTCTCAAAAAAAAGATTAAAAAAAAAAATTACCATAGCTTGATGGGAACATGCAACTTTATTGTTTGTTCTACAGCATTAAGAGAAGCATACAATCCATCCTTGGGAATGGGAGATTGTCCACTGTGTTCCTAAATAATGAATCCTTCTTATTCCCAAGGAAGGTAAATAGGCTCTTGGATGGTCCTAGAATTCATGGCCCAGGCTTTTAGGATCATCCTGCACCTAAAGCCCTTGGGGGAAACAACCAAACCCTACTGCTGTTGAAAGATAATAGGAAAGACATGAGGGTTGTCTTTAGAAGATTGGCCAATTTCTCCCAGGAAAGAAAGACATTTCCCAGAGAGAGGAAGTCAAAGATGACCGGTTTTTTTTTTTTTTGTTTTGTTTTGTTTGTTTGTTTTTTTTTTTTTTTGGTGGGTCGTTGAAGCTGGTGCTTTACTGAAGCAGTGTCTTGGAGGTCCTGAGGGTAGGTAGGGCTATGTGGGTGTTAAGGAGGACTGAGCACTGAGACCATGACTTTGATATCCATGGCGAAGGTCCTTATAGATAACTTGGTACAGAGGCTGGCATGGAGGGTAAGCAGTGGATGCTGCCGGTAGAAAGAAGAAACCTTCTACAGGACCATCGGATTTAGACAATGAATGTCTCCAGGGGGATTGTCCTGGGCAAGTGACTACAGGCCTTGCCTAATTTTCCTTCATTGTATTATCTTTGAGGCCCTTACACCACTCAAGGGGTGACAGGAGAGCTCTTAGGCATATCTGATATTTAGATTTATTACTGATGTGGCTGACTGTTAGCTTTGAAGTCTGAACTGATTTGAATTTGAAAAATGAAAACGTGGCATTTTTTGTTTCTTGAGTCTTATGGAGCAGTTCATAGCTTTATGTGCATACATTCATTCATACACACATGTATATCTTACTGTATACTGCATACTTCTCTTGAATACCTCTGTGGTCTTTACATATCCACCCTGAAATGTCATCACCCTCATCTGACAACCTAGAAAATGCTAACTCATCACTGAAAATTCATGTCAAATATCAGTCTTCCTTTTTGAGTATGCAGGGAGTAAGGAGTCTAAAAATAATTCTCAGCTTCTTAATTTGTGATATAGAGATATTGCCTGCCTTGCTTAAATCACAGCTGGTTATGAGGATTGAATGAAATGACTTACCTTAAAGAGACAGAAAGTAGCTAAGGGTGGGAGAGTCCTAGTCGCAAAAGCATGGTGTGGAGAAATTTGATATGCATGGGGAGAGAACCTGAGGGAGACCTGTCTCAAGGTAGCTGAGGATTTTTCTTTTTTGGTATATGTGGTGGGGAGGAAAATAGCTAAAAAATATTTACTTCATGTGAGACTAGATTTGGGGGAGAATATTAAAACTCAGGAAGAGGACTTTTAACATAATAAGGTAGTTAAAAGGAGACAACTTCTCAATAGATGAGGGAGGTATTTTGAATAGATTTCTGGAAATGGTACACAAAATTAATTTTATTGAAGAGTGAAAGAGCTGGACAGACAGGAAAATCATCATGGAGACTAGTAGATTGTGAGGGCGAAAACTATGAATAGGCTTAAAAGTATTGTCTCAAGACAAAAAAAAATGGGCTATTTTGGAAGTAAAGAGTTTTTCATTCCAGGAGGTGGCCCTCTACTGATGTAAGCAGACTGTGATTTAGTATGTGAAGGATGGATGTACCAGACTCATTTCCCAGAGAGGAGGCTGTTACTAGATTGTTTAGCCTCTTCACATGCTTGTAATATGGTTGCTTTCAAAGGTTTGCTGAAGAAATGAATGAAATAACTTGTCAAGTATTAGTAAGATATTTCTAGCTATAGTTCTGTTGCATTGTGTTTTTTTTTTGCGACAGGGTCTCCTGTCACCCAGGCTGGAGTGCAGTGGTGTGAACATGGCTCACTGCGACCTCAAATTCCTGGGCTCAAGCAATTCTCCCATGTCAGCCTCCCATATAGTTGGTACCAAAGCCACATGCCACCACACCTAGCTAATTTTTAAATTTTTGTACAGATGGAGTCTTAACATCTTGCCCAGGCTAGTCTTGAACTCCTGGACCCAAGAGATCCTCCTATCTCAGCCTCTCAAACTCCTGAGATTACAGGTGTGAGCTACTATGTATGCCCTGCCAACAAAACTTTTTTTTTTTTGCCTGACCCCCAGCAACAAAACTTTTGATTTCTTCCTTATAATAGTTTCTTTTCAAATAACTTGGACAAGAAATGTTTGCACGGAATGTGTTTTAACTTGAAAAGTATGAAATAATCTTGAGTCTACTATTTTTGTTTTTTAATGAAAATCATTAATCATTTACATTTTTTACAGATACCCAATTTATTTGGGAAGCTATATGTTATTTTCATAAAAATTCTTAACTTACAGAATGTCCACTACTTAGAACTTCCTGGTTTTTTTTTTGTATTTTAAATATGATGTTATTATATTTAAATATGATGTTAGATGTTAGAGACATCTAACAAATAATCATCATGAAGGAAAAGAGGTTACTTTTATTGCAGTCCTGCTATGTGCTTAATACATGTTATTTAGTCCTTTCAAAAACTTTTCAAGTAAGTGATACTGTTTTTATTTTGTAGATGTGGATCATGAGATTTAGAGAGAGGATGTAAAATATAGCCAAGATAATACAGTCTCAGTGAGAGGTGAAGCTGAGATTTGAACCCAAGTCTTTCTAGAAACAAAATTTGTCTGATTCTCATCACATTTCATTGCAGGGAAAAAATAATTCCATCCTGGCTCTATTTTTATTTATAGCCAGAAACGGACCTCTCACTGTCTCCACTGCTACCATTCTGGTCTAGGTTTCCCTGATGTTTTGCCTCTATTACTGTAACATCTCCTAATTGTTTTCCCTGCTTCTCTCTTTGATCCCTGCAGTTGATTTTTAATAGCTAATGCAATCCTTTAAAAACGTAAGTCAGGCTGGGCACGGTGGCTCACTCCTGTAATCCTAGCACTCTGGGAGGCTGAGGCGGGCAGATCACCTGAGGTTGTGAGTTCAAGATCAGCCTGACCAACATGGAGAAACCCCATCTCTACTAAAAATACAAAATTACTCGGGCAAGGTGGTGCATGCCTGTAATTCCAGGTACTCAGGAGGCTGAGGCAGGAGAATTGCTTGAACTCGGGAGGTGGAGGTTGCGGTGAGCCATGATTGTGCCATTGCACTCCAACCTGGGCAACAAAAGCGAGACTCCATCTCTCTCTCTCTCTCTCTCATACACACACACACACACAAAAGAAAAAAGAAAAAAAAGTAAATCAGGTCATGTTATTCCTCTGTTCAAAATTCTTCCATCACTCCCCATTTCACATGGAGAAAATACAGAGTTCCTACAATGACTGAGGTGATCTGGTGTCCCTTTCTTTCTCTCTGACCTAATCTCTGACTTCTTCCCCTTGCTCATTCCTCTCTAGCTTGCCAAGCACATGTCTGCATGGCTAATTCACTTACCCCTTCAAGTCATTACTAAACTCTCACTTTCACAATGAGGCTTACTTTGATCCACTGTTTAAAACTGCAACCCCAGTGGGACTTAAGATGGAATAATTTGGGATTTTCAGGACTTTGATTACGCTTTAGATATCTAAATATCTATATTTATGCTTTAGATATCTAAAATTCTCTGCTATGTTCATTGAGAACTACTTTTTTTTTCATTTTGAAATACAGAATAGGAATATATCTAAAACACCAAAAACATATATTTATAAGTAGAATAGTAAAGACACACATAGTATTTTCTAATCATTGACTGTATCTCATTGCAAGAAATACATTTTATTGTGACCTCGTGTATCTACATAAAATGGAAATAAAAGTTTTACAAAATACTTAGCATTTCTGTGTGTTATACTCATATATTTTCCATTGAATTCCATTCCTTTCTTTTCCATTATGAAAATATGTTGGTCAAGTTCTACAAAATTTATTTCACAACTCATTTATTGGTTACAACCTATAGTTTAAAAATATTGGGCTATTCTTCAAATCCCATTAATTCAGGAGATAAGATATGAATTTTTTGCATTAACTTCTTGAAAACGTACACTGCAGAGGGTGATGATTGAAAAGTCACTCATACTTCTGAGTTATTGGCATGTAGCTATTAGTGCATTTTGCATATTCATGCTCAGATTAACAAAAGTAGTATAGATTATGTTGCATAAATATGTAATTAAATAATTATAAGTGCTTATATTTTGTTAATATTATTTGCTAATGGTAGAACTCTTACATTAGAAGTGTTTTTTTCCATCTAGTGGATCAGGATATTTCTATCGTTTTTCCCCCCCCCAATATCCAAATTTCAGTATTTTAATTTTTGGCTGGTGCTTATTTTCCCATCTTTATTGATATTAGATACAATGAAGAAAAATATTCAATAATAAAATTTATGCTTCATTGTTTTAAAGTATCACAATAATAATTAACATATAACCCTACATAGCTTATTGTACATTTGTTTATTGGTATCTTAATTTCTTAGCACTGAAAACATTGATACCTCTATAATATTCTCTAATATAGTGTAGTCTCTAAATTTGAAATTTCCTAATATAATCTTTCTTAAATGTAGGAGATATATATTCCGAGCTTATCTTTTACCATTGTCCTCTTACATGTAATGCTACAGACATATTAAATTGGCTTGTCCCTCCCTCCTTGCCTACTTCCCTTCCTTCTATCTTTCCTTCCTCCTGCCTTTCTGCCTCCTTCCTTTCCTTCCTCCCTCCCTTTTTTCCTTCCCTTTAACTAATATTTTTGAACACCTGCTATGTGCCATGTGTAGTAGTGGGAAGAAAATAAATGACATAGTCTTTGCTGTCACTGAACTCAAACTGAATACTAACAGTCCCATTTATGAAAGTGAAAACAGAAAGCTTTAAGATTATTTAGAAAGACAGAGGTGGTGGCTGGGCATTATGGCTCATGCCTGTAATGTCAGCACTTTGGGAGGCCGAGGTGGGTGGATCACTTGTGGTCAGGAGTTCAAGACCAGCCTGGCCAAAATAGTGTCTCTACTAAAACTACAAAAATTAGCCGGGTATGGTGGTGCACGCCTGTAATGCCAGCTACTTGGGAGGCTAAGGTGGGAGAATTGCTTGAGTCCTAGAGGCAGAGGTTGCAGTGGGCCGAACCGAGATTGTGCCACTGCACTCTAGCCTGGGCAACAGAGTGAGACTCTGTCTTTAAAAAAAAAAAAAAAAAAAAGGTCAGAGGTGGAATCAGATTCTGTGATGAATTAGAAGAGGCATCAGAAGATACTCTTGAGTCTTCATATTTTAAAGATGTAGAAACTGAGTCTCATAGATCAGATGATGTGGTGAGGTTACAGCTGAAACCCAAGCTGGTTTCTTGACTAGTGTTCTTTCCTTACCACCTCTTCTCTCTTGACTATCATATTGCCTGCCCAGATCCCGTGTTGTCATATATTTTTGTATGTGGTTTGTGCTGTCAAAGACCTCTTTTCAAAATGCACACACTCAACCATAGACTTCTACCATTATTGGTTTTGTTCCTTGAAATTAGAATTGGAACAATTAGAGATGCTTCAGTGGAAAGGCAATGAAAGAGGGCCATTAAGTGCTAATAAATGCCTCTCCTCATGGGAACGGAGATCTTTTCTTTTCTATGTATTTGAGCTCTTTTCACTGGTGCTTTTAAGTGGTTAGAAATAACACTTGCCACACACTCGCGGAATACTCTGGATGCCAGGGGGTTCATTTTATTCTGTATTTGAATTGAGCACACTGCAGTTGGAATGTGTGTTGACTCTTGTTGATTTACACATTCATTCCATGTTTTGCATTAACCTTTTCTCATGGAAGACAGAATAGTGAGAGCTCTTAGAGAATGAGGTCTTTAGGTAGCTGATGACTTTAAAAGGTTAAAGTTATAAGTGTTTACGTTGATATATTTTCCTTTTCATAACACCCTAAAATCTAGATAGAGTAGTCTTCCCTTATCTGAAGTTTTATACTCTGCTGTTCCAGTTACCTATGGTCAGTTGTGGTCTGAAAAGACTAAATGGAAAATTCCAGAAATACACAATTTATACTTTAAATTGCGTGTTATTCTGAGTAGTTAGTTAAATCTCTCCTCATTCTGCTTTGTCCCACATGGGATGTAAATTATCTCTTTGCCTAACATATCCACGTGGTATATACTATCTACCTGTTAGTATTATAGAGTCAGTGACTATCTGTGGTTTCAGGCACCCACTGGGAGTCTTGGGACATGTCTCCTTTAGGTAAGGGGGAGCTACTGAACAGTGTGACAAATTGGATGTAGCCTACCCTCAAGCTACATGCTTACCTGTGACTAGCAAGAGATAATCACCACTTGTTGATATGGTGATATATTAGCTTCAGAAATGAATTTAGGTAAATAATAAATGAATCCAGAATAACTTACCAATACTAAAAATGATGACAATGATAGTAATGATGATGATAAGGATAATAGCAGCTAATATATTTGACTACTTACTATGGGCCTGTAAGACTATGCCTTATAGAAATGAGCAAGGTGGTCCTGTCCTAAGAGAGCTTACATAGGAGAGGATTTGACTTGGACTCCTGGTACTTTTGGAATAAACAGTAGGGGTATCTAAATATGCTGGCATATCAGGAAATGCTTCCCACAGGAGGCTGTGTCAACATGTCTTTAAGAGTGAGTTGGGTAAAGAATAAAAAATACAAAAATTAGCTGGGCGTGGTGCCACGTGCCTGTAATCCCAGCTATTCAGGAGGCTGAGGCAGGAGAATCGCTTGAACTGGGGAGGTGGAGGTTGCAGTGAGCTGGAGCACCACTGCACTCCAGCCTGGGCAACAAGAGCAAAACTCTGTCTCAAAAAAAAAAAAAAGATGTTAGGGGGAAAATGAGGTATTTAATTGGAAACCAAAAAAGTGTAGGTTGGTTTCACCACTAAAACAGAATGGAGCACCACCATGGTCACATCCTGTTTATTTTAAAAGAATGGAATCTGATTTTCCAATTAACCAGGAAGGATTTAAGTGGATTCTTGGATCCAGCTTTTCTCTCACTCTCTGGAAGCCACATCCATGATTCCTCCATGCAAATTTTTTATTCCCAGAACAGCTGGCTCCGAAGTGATTCCACACTAATTTCACACTTCTGTGTTGACTCCTCAAAAAGTAAAATATTGAGATTCTTAAAGATGTCAGTAAAAAATAAGTAAAAGCATTGTGTTTCCTGCAATTGAATTTGTAGGTGTGTTTTTCAAATAAAATTATGATGGTGTTGAGTACTTCATATTATAGAGTAGCTGACAGCATCAAAATATGATTATTTGCAAATCTGTAAGTACTAATATTCTTAATATATGGCAATAATTTAGAGAAAAAAGTAAACTGCAGTAGAAAATTTCCAATTAAATCTGTGGATTTTGGTAAAATTACTTTCTCTAGCGATTAAAATGGCATTGTAATGGTTGGCAAAGTTCCCGGATTTGGACATGAAAGTACAGAGCTATTTTAATAGCACTATTGTGTTCAGGGTGTGGAATTGGATTCTTGACCTCAGTGCTTCTTGGAGCAGGGGGTGGGCAGTATTAGTGTGATTTGTCTGTCTTTCTCTTCCTATCTCCTTTCTTTTCCCTCTTTCCCTGTTTCCCTTTCCTTCTGTTTCTTTTTTTGTTGGATCAGTATATTGAAATATTGTGAGATAGTACTTCTATAGGAATTATTATGGTGCACAGATTTTTTTTTTTTTTTTTTAAGACGGTCTCATTCTGTCACCCAGGCTGAAGTGCAGTGGCATGAACATGGCTCACAGCAACCTCGACCTCCTGGGTTCAAGCAATCCTCCTGCCTCAGGCTCCTGAGTAGCTGGGACTACAGGCTGAAGCCACCAAGCCCAGCTAATTTTTAAATTTTTTGTAGAGAGGGGAGTCTCGCCATGTTGCTCAGGCTGGTCTGGAACTCCTGGGCTCAAGTGATCCTCCTGCCTTGGCCTCCCAAATTGTTGGGATTACAGACGTAAGCCACTGTGCATGGCCAGAACATTATATTAAATACTTTGAAAATTAAGTTTTAAAAGAGATTTCTCTGTTTGTTTGTTTGTTTGTTTTTTTGAGATGGAGTTTTGCTCTTGTCGCCCAGGCTGGAGTGCAATGGCACAATCTCGGTTCACCGCAACCTCCGCCTCCTGGGTTCAAGCGATTCTCCTACCTCAGCCTCCTGAGTAGCTGGGATTACAGGCGTCCGCCACCACCCCCGGCTAATTTTGTATTTTTGGTAGAGATGGGGTTTCTCCATGTTGGTCAGGCTTGTCTCAAACTCCCAACCTCAGGTGATCTGCCCACCTCGTCCTCCCAAAGTGCTGGGATTGCAGGCGTGAGCCACCGTGCCTGGCTGAGATTTCTCTGTTTTTAAGGAAAAAATTTTAAAAATGTATTGGTTCCGTATTTTTAAAAAATTTTATTTTCTTCAAATTCCATTCCATGTCATTAGACAGGGTCAATAATATTGGCCTACCTAGTATTCTGTAGTTTGTAATTTGGTGAATACGTTTGAGTCTTAAATGTTCATAATATCAATTTAAATGACCCCAGCAAATTATTGGTGAGTTGAGAGTCATCTTGCCTATTCTTTTGGTCCATATAATGCCTTGTAACTGTCTGCCAGTTGTAAATTAGATATAGGATTGTTTTCTCTCCATGTCATGACTGTATGGAGCAATGATGAATCTTCTTGAAAGGGTATGTAGAAAGTAAAAAATATTTAGTGCCTAGGCACTGAAGGAGGCTCTGAGGGAACACACAGGGGTGAGGGAGCAGACAATGTGTGTTGAGAGCTTAGGTAGAGACATGTGGGGTGGGGGGATCTCGAGAAGACTCCCAGAGAAGATGACATACAGCTGAGTGTTGAAGATTTAGGGGGATAGGGATGTGCCTAGACACCAAGTCTAAGAGCACAGATGCACACGGAGACTTCCACTTGAGGACAAGGCTTTATTTCTGCTTTGTTTACTATTATATCTCCAGTGTCTAAAGCTTCATTTAGCTTGTAGTAGACACATAATGCACATTTGTTGAAATAATAGGTTAAATTAATTGTAAGGGGTTCTATGCCTCTGAGTAGGGTTTCACTTGGGGAGTGGTCAGAAATAAAATATTTTGTAAGTGATAATAAGATTTGGATTTCATGCTAAAGATAATGGGGAGTCATTCAGTGATTTAAAGTCTGGTAATGATGTGATAGAACCGATGTCCCTGTTAAAGTTGGATAGGAGGGTGCTCCAATTAGATGCAGGGAAATTAGTCGTGAGAGTAGTGTAGCACTTTATATGAGAGTTGGTGGCAGCTAGAGTGGTGATCCAAATAGACAAGAGAGGGTGAATTTAAGAGATATTAAGATAGAATCAGGAGGACATGGTGACCAACTTGGAGCATGAGGATAGAGGTAGATGGAGGATGGATGATTCCGAGGTGCTTGGCTTGGCTGACGTATATGGATGCTGATGATGTGGATTATGATTGGGAATGAAGGTGGAGAAACATTTGGATAGATTGTAATGAATTGAGTTGTAGAGATGTTTGCTTCCAGACACATAGTGGAGCTGTTTAAGAGGTTAATATGATTTTGAGTTCTAGTGTTTGGCTTACCTCTCTGGTAGTCCCTTTCTATTCTCTCAGTTCCACTTCTTTCAGGTACCCATTAAACGTTGGTATTTCCTGAGAGTCCATATTAATCACTTGTTTCCACTCCATTCCTATTCATCTGTTCTTTTGGCTTCAACTTTCTGCTCTGTTGCTGACTATCAAATTATTGTCTCCAGACAAGACTTTTGTCCTGAGTGCCAACTGTTCAGTCTAACTGTCTACATGTTGTTTCAATCTGGGTATTCCCCAGGCATGTAAAGATCAATGTGTACAAATAAGGACTGCTCATTTTCTTCCCCCATTTCTTTTACAATGTAGAGAAAAATGGTCAAGAGCACAAATGCTAGAGTTAGACTCTCTAGATTTGAGTCCCATATATCACTTACTAGCTTTATGACCCTGTGCAAATTATCTGACTTTTGTGTGCTTCTGTTTTCTCATCTGTGAAGTAAGAATAACAATAGTACCTACCGCATAGGATATTATGAGATCAAACAAGTTAATGCATATAAAGCTATCAGATTGGTGCTGGCACATGGTAAGCACTATGTTAACCAGATCTTCCTTTATTTCTTGCCCTGGTTAGTGATACCATTGTTCAACCAGCTACCCAAACCAGAAATGTGACATTTATCCTAACTCTTCCATATCACTACATCAGAAGGAGATTCATCAGAAGGAGCGGCATCAGAAGAAGATTCCATATCAAAGCAATAATTAAATCCTGCCATTTGTCTTCTTTCCATCTCTACCATTACTGCCTTGGACTTGACCTTTATTATCTTCTTTCTTAATGACCTAGACTGGCTAGTGACTAGTGACTCATCATTCTGTCTTTGATCTTTCTCTTTTTCAATGTTCTCTATATATCCCCAGTGATTATTCTGAAATGCAAATGTGATCACTTAAAACTCTATAGTGCCTTCTTGTTCTCACAGAAAATAGACAAACACAAACTACCAGTAAAGACCTCTGAGGTCTGTTCTGGCTTCCTTCTCTAGACTCTTCTCTATCTCATTCTGATCCCTCTTTAATGTTTACAGTTCTGTGATGTTTTGTGCTACTCTGGTCTTCCATGTCTTCGTACATCTGGTTTTCTGTGGAAGGCCTCCTACCTCATATTTCTTCTCAGATATTGTTTCTGGCAGCTCCTCCAAGCAGGGTAGATATTCTTTGCTGTGTGTTGATACGGTATCTTGTGTGGAACTTAAGCATAGTACCTGTTATGCTTATTATAGTTATTTTTTATTTGCATATTGTCTTCCTCCAAGGCTGAGCTTCTTTATTTTTGAATACATTGGCTCCATGAATCAACTTCTAGGAAACTATGAGTTATGCCCCCATCTTCAGTTAAGGGCAGATGTTACACATTTATTTACTGTACAGATTATCTGGTTAACAATCATTTACATCTATATTGAAGAGACCATCTCTGTAGTTACTTTATTTGCTGCCAGGGGGGAATTTTTTGGAGTTTTGTTGATACAGCTAGTGTGCTGTCCTTTTTCAGGCTTCCAAAGGTCATTCTTTTCCTAGTGGAACAATAACTATATTTCCTGGTAACTCAGTTACTGGAAGAGCCAATAAGAAATGTCATCAAGGTGGTTCTTAAACCATAGTGTGGGAATTGTACTCTATTTTTTGTCTAGGAGTCAGGAAGCTGTGAAAGAGCATTGACTTATTGCCTGAAGACCAGCTGTTAACACTGAAGATTAATGCTTTATTGAGATGGGTTGAGAGAAAAGAAAGGCATTTGATTTGTAGCTGGCATATGGCATCCAGAGGGAAGCACTTTCTCTGACTAAAAATCTGTACAGTTCAACCACAAATAAGGCATTTGGGCAATATAACAGAATCAATTTAATAACACTGAGTTTTCAGGTTACTCTTTGAAGGTACATTTTGCAGGAAAAATGGCATACATATTTTATTTTTATATAGATTTATTAGAAAATAAATTAAAAGTATGTAGTCTAAATCCAAAGTAATACTAAAGGAATAGTCATTATTTTTCCAGCATTAATTTAAAAAATGTTTTCCCATAAAACATGCTTACAGGTTTTCCCATAAAATATGCTTATGGGAGAAAAATCTATTGCACAGAAAATGATACAATTCAGTTGGATGGTGGTGCTCAGTGGCTAATGAATTATTCAATATTGTTCATGTCAGTGCTTTGGCTCCCTGTTGCTGAAGGCAGGCATGAGGGCTTTCCCAACCCTTGTAAGTCATCAACACTAAGAGGATAGTTCAAGTGGGGTCTGTGGCTCCTATCTTCAAATTCCAGTAGCAAAATGTTAAAATATTGTATGTAGGTGCTTAGTTTTTCAAGGCAAATGAATACTATAGTATCAAGGAAAACACACTGTGGCTGTGTTATATCAAAAATAATAGTAACATTTTCCCGTGGTGCTTGGGTTTTAAAATTTTAAAATTGTTGGCGTATGTTGCATTTCATTTGATCCATACAACTTGGACCATAGTTAGCATTATCTCAGTTTAGTAGTAAAAGAAATGGGTTCTGAGAGAATTTTGCCCATTCAGTGGCAGAGCTAATATTCAAAGCAAGGTTCTGTGTTTCTCACTTGAGGACTCATCTCCTTAGTTCACACAGCAAGAGTGTGCTGGGCCATCAGAAGGAGATGTATCTTTAGGATGGCCAGATTAGCTGCTCACTCTTCAGAAGAGAGAAGCTTTTCTTTAGCACTTTGTTGTACTTCAGAGATGCCTGTGAAGCGGGAGAGACTTCCAAATAGTAAAATTTGATTATCAAAATTTTTGGCTTTTTGTGAGAATGTATCTGTCAGAGGTAGGACTGGTGAGAGCCATGAAGGGAACTAGTAACTGTGAGTTAATAAGAAGGGGGTTGGATTCCGGAATCTATTTATTACTCTTAATGAAAAGGTCTGTTTGCTTAATAAAAAAATGTAGAGAAAAATGTTAGATGTATCTGTGGATTTTTAGTCAACACACAATTATTTGCTATTTATAATGTTTGATATGTTCTATTTTGCTTTACCAGTGTTCACAGGGATTGTTACTAAATCTGCATATAAATTTATGGTCACAAGCATGAATTGAAACAGGTCTCAGCATGAAGGTATAGAGTGACTAAACCTTTTTTTGTTCTTTCTTCTCTCTGTCCTTTCTTCTCTGCCTTTTTTTCTTGAAGAAAATATTTTATTGACTTGTTAAATGGCGTTATTCAGGCCATTCATCATTTTTCCTTGGCATTTTATACATCCTGAAATTTCACTCATGGTCCTCATGGCTCAAATAGATGCCCTCCAGCTCCTTTTCTTTTTATATCCCGACTTAAATTTTTTATTATTATTATTGTACTTTAAAGTCTGGGATACATATGCAGAACGTGCAGGTTTGTTACATAGGTATACGTGTGCCATGGTGGTTTGCTGCACCCATCAACCTGTCATCTACTTTAGGTATTTCTCCTAATGCTGTCCCTCCCTTGACCCTCCACTGCCTGACAGGCCCTGGTGTGTGATATTCCCCTCCCTGTGTCCATGTGTTCTCACTGTTCAGCTCCCACTCATGAGTGAGAACATGCGGTGTTTGGTTTTCTGTTCTTGTGTTAGTTTGCTGAGAATGATGGTTTCCAGCTTTATTCATGTCCCTGCAAAGGACATAAACTCATCCTTCTTTATGGCTGGGTAGTATTCCATGGTGCCATCTAGCTCTTTACTCTGGAGTTTTGCTTTTTTCCCTCCCTCAATTCATTTTGATTCTCAAATTAACCTCTTCCTTTTTGGTTTAAAATAAAACAAACAAAACAAAGTAGATGCTTTGTTTATTTTGATTAAATTTTAAATGATTGTTGAAGCTATCTAAACTACCAGTTATTCTAATATAGCACATGAAGAATATTAAAAGTTATTTAGTTATATGTATTTAAATATATTCAAATCATCATTATAAGGAGACTATTGTTCTTTCTCTTTTCTGAACTCCAATGTAGTTTGTCTTCCCTTCTTTAATGGTTTTCATGAATATGTTTTGTTCCCATTAGGTTCCAAATTCCTGGTGTCTACCCAGCATGAGTCCATGCCCACAGCGTCTCCCTAGCACTTCTTAATTTCTCAGTGAATTTTTTTCATTGAATAAATAATGCTATTTCAGTGGCATTTTCAAAAGCACGTGCAAATCTGTAATTTCACTATTTTCTATTGTAGTCATATACACTGACATTCTAAATGAACTTTGGTCCTTGAAGTCAATGAGAAAAGTCATTAACTCAAGGTTGTTCAGTACTATTTCCTCTGTCAGAACATACAGTAGCACTTGCCAAATAAATTAGTTGTAGTGGGAGAAATTTGGCTTGATTCTATCTTTTTGACTCTCCATTCCAAACTATCAGTGCAGCTAAACGCTTGGGTTTTGGAGCATTCTCACTGTCCTTTGCCTATTTTATAAGCTGCTGTTCATTGAAATCCCATCTGTGTTGAAGCTCTGTTCTGCCAAATTTCCTACAAAACTCATAGTATGCCACGTGCCATTATTGCCCACTGAATTGTTGAGTAACATATCCTGACTTGAGGCCAGTGGTTTTCAAACCTTGGTGAGCATCAGAAACATCTGAGAGCTTGTTAAGAGTACAAATGCTGCATGCCTTCCCCTGAATATAATGAATCTGTAGCTTCAGGAGTAGTCCTGGGTGTCCGTGGTTATAACACTTTCTGGTGGGCCTGGAACCACATTTTGAGAAACACTGCCATTGAGTGAAAAGTTTATTTTGAGTGGAATTCTGTGATGATTCCTCTAAAAGTTGTGAGACATTCTAAATGTGTTTATGAACTGTGCTATAGATATGTTTATGAATTCTTTGACATTGCAGAATCAGCAATAATTTATGTGGCATTGCAGATGTAATGTTATGTAGTACTCTCTTTGCTGTAGTTTTATTGGCTTAGTGTTTAGTAATATGCCATTTGAAATATGAACTTGATCGAAACCTCCATTTATCAGGAATAAGAACAAATGGAATGAGAACAAACAAAACTCAAGTTGCAATGTTTGTTTTCTGCTGTTAATTTCTACAGATGAAATATCTGTTTCTGCTTGATCTCACGTTTTATGTGTCCTTTTTTTTAGACAAGAGTCTCACTCTGTTGCACAGGCTGGAGTGCAGTGGTATGACCTTGGCTCACTGCAACTCCGCCTCCTAGGCTCAAGCGATCCTCCCACCTCAGCCTTCTGAGTAGCTGGGACTAGAGGCCCACATCACCATGTCTGGCTGGCTAATTTTTGTAGGTTGTTTTTTTTTTTTTTTGGTAGAGCTGGGTTTTTGCTACATTGTCCAGGCTGGTCTCGAACTCCTGGGCTCAAGCGATTCAACAGCCTCGGCCTCCCAGAGCGCTGGAATTACAGGTGTAGACCACTGTGCCTGGCCTTGTTTCCTTTTATTGGAGAAAAATGTCAGTATATTTAGAGGATACAATCTAATGTGCCTTTAGTAATGGTCAGTATTTGACGGTGCTAATATTGATCTTGAGGCCAAAGAGTGTACTGGGTTTTTTAATTATCAAAAAGAGTTTAAGAATTAATTTCAGTATCAAATATTTTCTTTAATGCTGATTCTCTGAAAATCAAAATTAATTGATAATACACAGGAACTAAGTGGAAACTTTTATAAATTTCAGCTAGATGAATGAATGACATATTCCAATGAGGTCATTATGATAATATACATGGATTTCTATGCAATCAATATAAGGACCTCCTTCTTTTTTTTTAATTTTGAAAATGCTTCTTTTATTAAGATGGGCCTATCATTTTTTGGATAAGTGATACATTGAAAGGTTGGGAATTAGGAGAATTGCTGTGGGACTTGGTTTATGAATGTATAGGTGATCGGAATTCCTTCATGACTTAATCGATATTTCTTACTTTTTTTAGGGACTTTCTTCCTCGCGGGTCGGGCATTGTAACAAGACGACCTCTTGTGCTACAGCTTGTTACTTCTAAAGCAGGTAATGAATGAAGATGTCTACCACATGGATGGGCATATCCTGTGGCACCTTTTGCCTTCATAGGTGTGGGGTTGTACCAATAGAAACATGTTTGTGGTCACCCCACTGTGAGCAGCTGCCCACATTTCTCTCCAGAATGCTGCCTTCTTCGTTGATCTTTTCATTCCTTTGATTACATTAAAGGGGATAGTTTCATGGATTTTTAAAAATACCTACTTAAAAAATTTTTTATTGCTCATTGTAATCCATCTATATAATTTTACAGTACAGCACAACCACTAATACTCTTTTGGTATGCTTTCTGTGTGTGTGTGTGTGTGTGTGTGTGCACGTGCACTTGGGGATTAACGTATAAAATTCAACAACCATATAATATCTGTATGGATGTGTATGTGCGTATCTATATTTACACCGTGCTATGCTTGCTCCTCTCTCTTTTTTTTTTTTAATTTATTTATTATACTTTAAGTTGTAGGGTGCTCCTCTCTCTTACACCATGATAATTTGATAGGTAAATGATGCTTGTTTTTATTTTCATTTTATTTTAGCAACTGGTGATGTTGAATTTTTTTTTTCAGGTTTCCTTGCCATTTGTATTTCTTCTCTTGTGAACTGGCCATTTTTCTTTTTCCCCATTTCTTTTTGGGGATTTTACTACTTTTCCTATCAATTTCTTTGAATGCTTAAGACTGAAGCACCTCATAAAAATCATCTATCATAAATTGTAAATATTTTTAATAGCTTGTTAAAGATACCGTTTACATACCATATAACTTGACCAAATAGAAGTTAACAGTTCAATAGGTTTTAGTCTTTTCACAGGTATATGCAACCATCTCCACAATCAGCTTTAGGACTGTTTGATCACTCCCAAAAGAAAGCCTGCATGCTTCTGCTGTCACCCCTTTTCATAACACCTTTTCCCACCACTCCAGCATAGGCACTACTAACCTATGTTCTGTCTCTATGGATTTCCCTATTCTGGACATGTCATATGAATGGAATCATTTAATATGTGGTCTTTTGTAATAGGCTTTTCTTGCTTGGAATAATCTTCAAGGTTCATCCATGTTGTAGCATGTATTGGAACTTCATTTCTTTTTATGGCCTAACATATTTCATTGTCTGGATAGACCACATTTTGTTTGTCCATTTATTAACTGAGGAGCATTTGAGTTGTTTCCACCCTTTGGTTCTTATGAATAATGTTGTTATAAACATTCATGTACATGTTTCTGCGTGGACATGTGTTTTCATTTCTCTTAGAAATATACCTGAATATAATTACTGGGCCATGTAGTAACTCTATGTTTAATTGTTTAAGGAACTGACAGACTGTTTTCAAAGCAGCTGCCCCATTTTACATTCCTACCAGCAGTGTATGAGGGTTACAGTTTTTCTATATCCTTGCTAACCCTTGTGGGTAAGAAGTGATATCTCATTGTGGTTTTGACTTGCATTTTCCTAGTGACTAAGGATACTGAGCATCTTTTCATGTGCTTAATGATCATTTGTATATCTTATTTAGATAAATGTGTATTCATTTCCTTTGCCCAGTTTTAATTTGGTTATTTGCCTTTGTATTACTGAATTGTAACAGATATATATTAGATACAAGTCCAATATCAGATATTTGATTTGCATTTTTTTTCTATTTTATAGGCCCTTTTCATTTTCTTGACAGTGTCCTTTGAAGCACAAGATTTTTTTATTTTGGTGAAGTCCAATTTATCTACTCATTCTTTCATTTCTCATTATTTTTGTATATATCTAAGAATCCTTTGCCAAAACCAAGGTTATAAAAGTTTATTCTATGTTTTCTTCTAGGAGGTTTATAGTTTTGATCTTACACTTAAGTCTTTGATCTATTTTTTAAAATTACTAATTTTTAAATTTGAAATTTCATTTTACATTTGGGGATAGGTGGAAGTTTGTTATATTGCATAATATGTAATGCTGAGGTTTGGGTTTCTAGTGAAACTATCAACCAAATAGTAAACATAGTCCCCAATAGGTAGTATTTGAGCCTTCACCCCTCTTCCACTTTTCCCCTTTTTGGAGTTCTTTGCATCTGTTTTTCCCATCTTTATGTCCATGTTTACCCACTGTTTAGTTCACACTTATACGTGTGAATGTGTGGTATTTTATTTCCTATTTCTGTTATTTCTCTTAGAATAATGACCTCCAGCTCAGTCCATGTTGCTGTGAAGAACATGATTTCTTTTTTTTTTCACTGTACCCTAATGATACTGTTATTTTGGTTTAGGGAATGCAATTTTTTTTTTTTTTTATTATACTTTAAGTTCTAGGGTACATGTGCATAACGTGCAGGTTTGTTACATATGTATACTTGTGCCATGTTGGTGTGCTGCACCCATCAACTCGTCATTTACATCAGGTATAACTCCCAACGTAATCCTTCCCCCCTCCCCACTCCCCATGATAGGCCCCGGTGTGTGATGTTCCCCTTCCCGAGTTCAAGTGATCTCATTGTTCAGTTCCCACCTATGAGTGAGAACATGCGGTGTTTGGTTTTCTGTTCTTGTGATAGTTTGCTGAGAATGATGGTTTCCAGCTGCATCCATGTCCCTACAAAGGACACAAACTCATCCTTTTTTATGGCTGCATAGTATTCCATGGTGTGTATGTGCCACATTTTCTTAATCCAGTCTGTCATTGATGGACATTTGGGTTGATTCCAAGTCTTTGCTATTGTGAATAGTGCTGCAATAAACATACGTGTGCATGTGTCTTTATAGCAGCATGATTTATAATCCTTTGGGTACATACTCAGTAATGGGATGGCTGGATCATATGGTACTTCTAGTTCTAGATCCTTGAGGAATTGCCATACTGTTTTCCATAATGGTTGAACTAGTTTACAATCCCACCAACAGTGTAAAAGTGTTCCTATTTCTCCACATCCTCTCCAGCACCTGTTGTTTCCTGACTTTTTAATGATCGCCATTCTAACTGGTGTGAGATGGTATCTCATTGTGGTTTTGATTTGCATTTCTCTGATGGCCAGTGATGATGAGCATTTTTTCATGTGTCTGTTGGCTGTATGAATGTGAAGGACATGATTTCATTCTTTTTTATGGCTGCATAGTATTCCATGATGTATGTGTCCCCTATTTTCTTTATCCAGTTAAGTGTTGGTAGACTTAGGTTGATTCCACGATTTTGATATTGTGAATAGTGCTGCAGTAAACATACAAGTATAGGCATCTTTTTGAAATAATAATTTCTTTTCGTTTGGGTAGCTACCCAGTAGTGGGATTGCTGGGTCAAATGGTAGTTCTATTTTTAGTTCTTTGAGATCTCTCTATACTGTTTACCATAGGGGTTGAACTGATTTACATTCCCACCAATAGGTTATAAGTGTTCCCTTTCCTCTGCAGCCCTGCCATCATGTGTTATTTTTGACTTTTTAATAATAGCTGTATTAGTCTATTTTCACACTGCTGTAAAGAACTGCCCAAGACTGGGTATTTTATAAAAGAAAGAGGTTTAATTAACTCACAGTTCAGCATTGCTGGGGAGGTCTCAGAAAACTTACAATCATGGTGGAAGGCAAAGGGGAAGCATGGCACCTTCTTCACAAGGTGGCAGGAAGGAGAAGAGCCCAGCAAAGGGGGAGGAGCCCCTTAAAACTATCAGATTTCATGAGAACTCTCTTACTATCATGAGAACAGCATGGGGGAAACTATCCCCCATTAATTACCTCCACCTGGTCTCTCCTTTGACACGTGGGGATTGTGAAGATTATGGGGATTACAATTCAAGATGAGATTTGGCTGGGGACACAAAGCCTAACCATATCAATAGCCATTCTGACTGGTATGAGATGATATCTTATTGTAGTTTTGATCTGTATTTCTTTGATGATTAATTATGTTGAGCATTTTTTTCTTATGTTTGTTGACTGCTTTTATGTTTTCTTTTGAGAACTGTCTGTTCCCATCCTTTGCCCACTTTTTTTTTTTTTTTTTCCTTTTTGAGACAGAGTGTCACTCTTGTCGCCCAGGCTGGAGTGCAGTGGCGGGATCTTGGCTCACTGTAACCTCTGCCTCCTGGGTTCAAGTGATTCTCTTGCCTCAGCCTCCCAAGTAGCTGGGATTACAGGTGCCCACCACCCTGCCCAGCTAATTTTTTGTATTTTTAGTAGAGACGGGGTTTCACCATGTTGGCCAGGCTGGTCTTGAACTCCTGACCTCAGGTGATCCACCCACCTCGGCCTCCCAAAGTGCTGGGATTACAGGCATGAGCCACCACACCCAACCCTTTGCCCACTTTTTAATGGGATTATTTGTTTTTTTCTTGTCGATTTGTTTAAAGTCCTTATAGATTCTGGATATTAGTCCTTTATTGGATGCATAGGTTGCCAAAATTTTCTCTCATCCTGTAGATTGTCTGTTTACTCTGTTGATAGTTTATTTTGCAGTGCATAATGTCTTTAGTTTATTTAAGTCCCATTTATCTATTTCTGTTTTTGTTGCATTGCTTTTGGGGTCTTAGTGAGAAGTTCTTTTCCTGGGCTGATGTCCGGAGAAGTTTTTCCTAGGTTTTCTTCTAGAATTTTTATAGTTTGAGGACTTACATTTAAGTCTTTAATCCATCATGAGTTAATTTTTGTATGTAGTGAGAGATAGGGGTCCAGTTATTTTCTTCTGCATATGGTTAGGCGGTTTTCCCAGCACCATTTATTGAATAGGATTATTCTTTCCTCATTGTTTTTTGTTGACTTTGTCGAAGATGTGTTGGTTGAAAATATGTGGCTTTACTTCTGAGTTCTCTGTTCTTTTACACTGATCTATGTGTCTATTTTCATACAAGTACCATAATGTTTTGGTTACTATAGCCTTGTATAGTTTAGTATAGAGTAGTTTGAAGTTGGGTAATGTGATGCCTCTGGCTTTGTTCTTTTTGCTTAGGATTGCTTTGGCTATTTGGGCTCTCTTTTTGTTCCCCGTGAATTTTAGTATTATTTTTTCTAATTCTGTGAAAGATGATGTTGTTAATTTGATAGGAATTGCATAGAATCTGTAGATTGCTTTGGGCAGTATAGTCATTTTAACCATATTGATTCTTCTAATCCGTGAGCATGGGATGTCTTTCCATTTGTTTGTGCTTTGATCCATTTTGAATTAATAATTTTATACAGTAAGTGTCCAATTTCATTTACTGCGTGAATATCCAGCAGTCCCAGCACAATTTGTTAAAAAGACTATTCTTTCCTCACTGTAGGATCCTGGCACCTTTGTCGAAAATCTGTTGACCATAGATACATAGGTTTATTTTTGGACTCTCAGTTCTATTCGACTGATGTTTATGTTTATCCTTGTGCTAATAGTGTACTCTCTTAATTACCCTTGCTTTGTGGTAAGTTTCAAAATTGAGAATTGTGAGTCCTTCTACTTTGTTTTTTTCGGGATTGTTTTGGCTATCCTGGATCCCTTGAAGTTCAATATGAATTTTAGAATCAGCTTGTTTTATCCCAGGAATGTAAGATTGGTTTAACATCTGAAAATCATATCAGTAGAATGAAAAAAAAATCACAGGATTACCTCAATAGATTCAGAAAAAGTATTTGAGAAAATCCAACATGCATTCATGATAAAACTCTTAGTAAATAAAGGGGAAGGAACTTCCTCAACCTGATAAAGGGCATATATGAAAACCACATAGCTAACTTCATACTTCATGGTGACAGACTGGATGCTTTCTGTCTAAAATCAGTAATAATACAAGGATGTCTGCTCTTGTCACTCTTATTCAACATTGTACGGTAGGTTCTAACCAGGACAGCTGGGGAAAGAAAGAAATAAAAGGCATCTACCCTGGAAAGGAAGATGTAAATTTATCTCTTTTTGAAGATGATGTGATCATATGTATAGAAAAACTATACATGTGAAAGAGTCCACTAAAAAACTGTTAGAACTACTAAACTATGTTAGCAAGATTTCAGGATACACTATCAATACACAACAATCAGTTTTTTTTTAAACTTTTATTTTAGGTTTGGGGGTGTGTGTGAAGGTCTGTCGCATAGATAAACCCATGTCATGGAGGTTTGTTGTACAGATTATTTCATTACCCAGGTTTTAAGTCCAGTAAGCCCAGTGCTCAGTAGTTATCTTTTCTGCTCCTCTCCCTCTTCCCACTCTCCACCTTCAAGTAGACCCCAGTGTCTATTGTTTCCTTCTTTGTGTTCAAAAATTATCATCATTTAGCTCCCACTTGTAAGTGAGAACATGCAATATTTGGTTTTTTGTTCCTGCGTTAGTTTGCCAAGGACAATATAGCCTCCATAAAGACACACACATATGAATGTTTATTGCAGCACTATTCACAATAGCAAAGACATGAAATCTACCTAAATGCCCACCAATGACAGATTGGATAAAAAAAATGTAGTACATATACACCATGGAATACCATACCGCCTTAAAAAAGGACAAGATAATGCAGGAACATGGAGGGAGCTGGCTATATTGTTCTTTATTGTAATTCTTAGTTTCCTTTAGGTTTTGCCATCCTCCTGAATCTCAATGATCTTCGTTCCTGTCCATATTCTGAATTCTATTTCTGTCATTTCAGCCAGCTTAGCCTGGTTAAGAACTCATGTTGGAGAACTTGTGTGATCGTTTGGAGGACATATAATAACTCTGGCCATTTGAGTTACTGGAGTTCTTGCTTTGGTTCTTTCTCATCTCTGCATGTGGGGTGTTCCTTTAACTGCAGTGTAGATTGAGTACAGTTGATAGACTTCTTTTCTGGATTTTTCACCAATTTAACAAAAGAAATGAAAAACTTATGCTATGAAAGCTATAAATTATTGTTGAAAGAAATTAGAGAAGATCTAAATATTTGGAAAAACATTCCTTGCTCAATGATTGGAAGATGTAACTATGTTAAGATGGCAATACCTTAAAAACTGATCTACAGATTCAGTGCAATCCCTGTCAGAATCCTAGCTGACATCTGGAGAAATCAGATATTTTAAACTATTTTTATAATGTTATAAAATCTGTCTTAAGTTTGATTCAAAGGATACACTCAAGTCCTGTCATTTGACAAAAGTAAATTATTTGTAAATCTACAATGCAGCAGGCACTGTTTGTGGCCCTGAGGATATAAAAGTGATTAGGATAAAGTTTCTGTACTTCTGGTTATTTATATTCTGGATTTATTATTTTAAATATATAGAAGTTTTACTCATTATGGTTGTGAAATCTGTACATTTAGATTTTTTAAAAGTATTTAGCACAGTGCTCTTCACTTTCA
Organism: Macaca nemestrina; assembly: GCF_043159975.1. NCBI lineage: Eukaryota > Metazoa > Chordata > Mammalia > Primates > Cercopithecidae > Macaca > Macaca nemestrina. The sequence goes on from NC_092125.1 coordinate 29,790,026, forward strand.
TACTAAAAAATTTTAAACAGTTCTTTACTTTATCTGAAATTTGTTTTCCTGTATGCTGAAACAATTTTTTTCCCAGTTCCCTTTATCTCATATTACAGTGTGGTAACTACTACCATCTATTTCTGAATATCTTTCTGCTTTATTGTACCAATTCCACAGTGTTTTACTTTTGTAGATTCATAATTTGCTTTAATATCTCACCTGGCAAGGCTCTAGTCCTCTCCTATTACTTTTTTTAAATTTAGGGGTTCCATTATAATTGTGTGGAAAAGTCTAGAAAAATTTTGTAAAGATGAAACTATACTAGAATTATTTTGAACCGATAGATTTACTAGGGAATAACTGATACCTTAAAAATATTTATTATTTTTTTCAATCCAAGGATCATACCGTACCCTTTCTTTTCCTTTCCTTTCCCTTCCCTTCCCTTCCTTTCCTTTCCCTTTCTCCTTCCTTCCTTCCTTCCTTCCTTCCTTCCTTCCTTCCTTCCTTCCTTCCTCCTTCCCTCCCTCCCCCTCCCTCCCTCCCTCCCTCCCTTCCTCCCCGTCTCCCTCTCCCTCTCCCTCTCCGTCTGCCTCCCTCTCCCTCTCCCTCTCTCTTCCTTCCTTCCTTCCTTCCTTCCTTCCTTCCTTCCTTCCTTCCTTCCTTCCTTCCTTCCTTCCTTCCTTCCTTCCTTCCTTTCTTTCTCTTTCTTTCTTTCTTTCTTTCTTTCTTTCTTTCTTTCTTCTTCTTTCTTTCTTTCTTTCTTTCTTTCTTTCTTTCTTTCTTTCTTTCTTTCTTTCTCTTTCTTTCTTTCTTTCTTTCTTTCTTTCTTTCTTTCTTTCTTTCTTTCTTTCTTTCTTTCTTTCTTTCTTTCTTTCTCTCTCTCTCTCTCTCTCCTCTCTCTCTCTCTCTCTCTCTCTCTCTCTCTCTCTTTCTTTCCTCGTTTTTGAGATAGGGTCTCACTCTTTTACCCAGGTTGTAGTGCAGTGGCATGATCATTGCTCAGTAACCTCCAACTCCTCAGCTAAAGCGATCCTTCTGCCTCTACCTCCCAAATAGCTAGGACTACAGTCATGCACCACCATGCAAGGCTAATTTTTAATTTAATTTTTTTTTTTTTTGGTAGAGATGGAGTCTTGCTATGTTGCTTAGGCTGGTTTTGAACTCCTTGGCTCAAGTGATCTTCCCAAAGCAGTTTACCTGCATTGGCTTCTCAAAGTGCCGGGATTACAGGCATGAGCCACTGTACTCCCCACCAACCCCCCACCTTTTTCTTTGTATTTCTTAGTAAAAAATTTTTTCCTTTCCCTCACTTCAGGCATCCTATTAAAATTTTTGATGGTTTCATATAGCGTTCATGCTTTTCTAGATAGGATATTCATTTTTATTTTTTATTGTTCTTGTAGTTTACATAGGTTATTTTAAAATTATATTTTGAAACTCCTTATTGCTGATCTTAAAAGCCGTTGCATTTTAAACTTTTTAATTAACCATCTTATTCCACATTTGGTAGATTAAAGTGTTTTAAATTTATTCTCTTGGGTATTTTAGTTATACAGCCATTTCATTTGCACTTCTTAATTTATTCAGTAAATACTCATCATGCAAATACTGGAATGGCTGAGAAAAGAGACATTGACTAGAATATTAATAAATTTCTTTGCAGTGGGGGCCTTTTGGTGAGTATAGACCTGGGAAAATATTCTTACATATTGAGCTCTTTCAAGGTCTAACGTGCTTCTTTCCCATACCCTTTTGCCTTGTGTCTTCTAAGTCCTTGACCATTCCTTCTTTTATTCCTGTTAATCAGTGAGGATCATACCACACATAGCACATCACTTTTCAGGCAAAGTAGACTAGAAATTGTTTCTTCAGGGAAGACTTTCTGTCTACTGTCTTTCAGGTACCTCAAAAAGGGGCTTTTGCATTACAGCACTCCACTCTGGCTGGTGTCAGCTGAAAACTGGGCTAATATGTTTTCATCCGAAGTGAACTTGTTCATAGAGAAATCTCATGTGACTGCAGACTTGGGTTGACGGTGGGCTAATAAAATGGGGGAAAGAAGCAATCTGGGGTGTGTGTTCACTGCTCATGCAGTTGCTTGTGCCTTCAGATCTTAATTGGGACATAAGTATGACTTCCTTTTGATTCATTCATTTATTCAACAAATATTTATTGAATGATTACTAGGTGCCAGGCAAATATTACTGTCATCATGGGGCTTACATTCTAACTGGAGAGAAACCAACAATGAACAAAACAAATACACAGAATGTTAGATGATAAAGAAAGTGAGCTTTCAAGCCATGCTGATATTTATGTAGGCAGAGGTAAGTTAGAAGGTTGTAAATGGGAGCGGCTTATGTGTTTGAAGTTTAGCAAGGAGGCAAGCAGGGCTGGAGGTGGATGAATGAGAAGGGGTGGCAGGAAATGGGGTAGAGATCTACTGTTGCTGAAACAGTAAGAAAGCTGATTGGGGAGGGTCTTGTGAACCAGCGATGATGAAAGGGAATGTGATAGAAGCATTAGCGCCTGAAAGTGGGGGCCACTGACTGTAAGTGAAAGAAAGGATAGTGTGATTGACATATTGGAGAGCGAGCTAGGATAATTCCTTTATACACAAGGAGGACGGGAAGACACCTCCTCTATTGCAACCAAATGGAAAAAAGAAAATGTGGGCAGCTGTGGATATGTCTGTACTTTTAGCGGTAGAGAGTTAAGGGATTCTTCATTTGCTGACTTTATTCTCTCCAGGAAGTAGAAGATAAGGTATTTGCTGATAGTAATCATTTTCTCTTCTCATTTCCATTAGTTCTGTCTCTCATTCCTCTTCAAAGTTTTATTACTATTGGCTAGGACTTCAGAACCATGCCTTTCTCCTAGTTGTGATGAAAATGCCTTTTGTGTTAAACTATGCATATATTATTTACTGTTCATTTGTCCTGGTGAGGAATTATTTTATTTTAGATTTTAAAAAGATTTTAAAGCATAACAAATAGGTGTGTCATTTTCTTGAGTGCCATTTTGGCATCTGTTGAGATGATCTATTGAGTTACAAAACTCTTTGACATGTTTACCCTTACATTTATAGATTTCTTATTTAAGCATCCTTGCATTTTAAAGATATACTTGATTATAGCAATTAATACTTTTATTGTACTATTGAAGTAATTCCACTAATTTATTTACGTTATTTACATTTCATTGTCTCCATAAACATTTATTTATTATTGTCAAGGTATTGAATCAAAGCTATACTGGTCAGCATAGAATAAGTTAGTAACTCTCCCTCTTCTTCTCTTTTACTTTCTTCTATTAGCTTTTGCAATTCTTAAAAGCCCAGTGACACATTTTAGTCTCTGTTTCCAATTAAGGAGCGCTGCTAGCCTTGCTTTTTACAAAGGGTCTGTCTTTGACTCAGGGCTTCAGAGCTAGCAGCTATGGTAAGAGCTTAGGCAAGGTTAGACCTGGGGATGTGGTGTCACCTGGGTCCACAGGTGTGGGATGTCAGGACACTCAGGGACTATCCAAAATCGTGTGGATACTGAGTGTCCAATGCAGTGACTTCTTCATAACCCTAGAAAGTCTTATAATGAGATTGGCAGGCCCAGAACAAATACTATGTAGGAAACTATAATGATAAGTAGCTACCATTTTTTGAGCATAATCAGCATTACCAGCACTGCACATTTTGATGCTATTTTCATTTAATCCTTACAAAATCTTCTGAGATAGATATTATGATTTCCATTTAGAATAAGAGACCCATTTTAGAAAAAGAGACCTAAGCAATTTATCCAAAGCCACAAGGTTGGTAGGAGTGGGGATTTTTACTCGTATCTGTATGATACTGCTAATACTGCATTTTAAAAAGAGAAAGCTCCCAGTGCTTGCTTTTATATTTGCAGAATATATTATATATTTTATAGTATATTTTTTAAAAAAGAATAATTATATGAATATTAAGTATTATTTGGTTAATTCAGAATTACTATCTAATTTCCAACACAATGCGTATTTAGTAATATTTAACTGCTTGTCTCCATCTGCTGCTGTATTAGTTGCTAAACTGAGCCAAAAAATTAGAGGCCCTAAGCCTTATTCAGCATAATTTGTTATAGGACATTTAGTACTTAGTACAGAAGAGCATTTCAAGATATCACATAGTATTGCGAGAAAGGTAAGGAAAATCACGGCTTCTTTTTTATTAATAAAGGTAAAAATTTTAAGTGCTAGGTCAAGGTAATTTGGTTTCAGAGAGGGACATTTCTGAAGGTGTGGCTTGGGAGGACAAGAGACAGACAAAACATTGATGAGGTGTTGGGTGATGACTGCAGTGTCCTGAGCAAGGGAGCAGGAGAGGGTCTTTGTAAGACAATGGGACAGTTTCAGTGCGTTGTGGCTTCCTCCAGTGCCATGTTGACACTGGCTTATGCCAGCTCCTAAGATCTGATTGTGTGCCTCTCTTCCCATGTCCGTATTCAGTGACATCATGATGGTAGCTAGAAATTAGTCATGGTTGGAGTATTTACACTTCAGAAATTGGCAAATGCTACAAATCAAAACTGTTTTTTCCCCCACCTAGGGAGCCAGTTGTTAAGCATTTACCAGTACACCACTAATTCTTCCTTCCTCAATACCTGATCTTACTGTTTGCTGGTTAAGCTGTAAACAGGCAGAGAAAGCAAATGTACCTGAGGGTAATTTGATGAACTGTTGAGCACATTTAACATATTACAGTGTTGCCAATTTAAGAAATGATCCATTTGGAATTTGATATGGCCCCTGAAGAAAGTTTTTTTTTTTTTTTTTTTTTTTTTTTTTTTTTTTTTTTTTTTTTTTTTTTTAAGACACCAGAATACAAGTCACTCTTTGCATTAAAAGTTACTGTAGGCCGGGTGTGATGGGTCACGCCTATAATCCCAGCATTTTGGGAGGCCAAGGTGGGCAAATCACTTAAGGTCAGAAGTTCGAGACCAGCCTGGCCAACATGGTGAAACCACATCTCCACTAAAAACATGAAACAGCCGGGCATAGTAGCACACATCTGTAATCCCAGCTCCTTGGGAGACTAAGGCAGGAGAATCACTTGAACCCGGGAAGCAGAGGTTGCAGTGAGTCAAGATCACACCACTACACTCCAGTCTAGGCAACAAAGTGAGACTCTGTCTCAAGAAAAACAAAAAACAAAAAACAAAAAAAGAAAGTTACTGTTGGCGGGTTATAATAGTAAAGTCTGTGGATCAAGGTTAAGGACAAATGGTTTTGTCTCCTGGATAATTTTTCTGTGAAAATATTTCTCTAAATTCTACTATGTTGTTTACTTTTCTTTATTTCAATGACATTAGTATAAGAAAGGAAGATACTGAAAATAAGAAATCACCAAGTAAATAAGTTAAGGGTAACTTTAAATTACAGAAGTATTCTTTCTTTTATAGAAGATTTTCTTGCTATTTCTTCCTTTCATGGATGTCAAATGTATTATTCATTTAATTTACCACCTTTATATTGCATCTATTACATAATGTAAAGGGTGTCCATGTTTTAAAATTTTTATATGACTTGTAATTTATTAGAGAATTATCAGTATTCAGTATTCAGTATTTGGGATCCTTGGTTGGAATTGCTATAAATAATTATCTTAATAAAGAAAGATACCCAGTAACAGAAATCAGAAAACTTGTTTGGAGGCATCTGGTAAGCAGCAAGGTAATGCGGAGACGCAAAGTTCAGGCAGCAGGTCTGAGACGCTGCAGAAAGGCTTGTGAAGGTGGTGAATCACCACATTCTGGGAGAGGGGCTCCACAATGGGGGTCACGTTTAGAGCAGCCTTAGAGCACTGCGAGTCTAGGCAGACTGAGCAAAAGGCAAGAGATAGCTTCCCACGACAATACTCAGGAGTCACTAATATGAGAACAATGTCAACTTTTCACAGATGAGATACTTTAAAGATGTTTATAGATAGTTAGACTTTAAGTTTTGATTTCTGTGCAATGTCCAGGACTTGTTCTCTAGTTTCATAAATTAGACTGATACATAGCAAAAAACATTCAAATCTTGTTTTGAATAACAACATTGAAAATATTTTAAAACTACATTTCTCGCTTTGTTTTACATTTAAATATCTGAATTTAATTAAAATTGATATTTTAGAATAAGATAATCTGCTTTTGCAAAGGATTTATTTTATTTATTTTTTCCATTATAACAAATTAGCCTCGTGGTAAAAATAAATGTGCTTCTGAAAACATTCCTTCTTAAACTACAGCTTTGACCTTGTTCTGCTTCACTGCTGGTTCCCTATTGCTGCTAAAGTGCAGGTTACAGATTCATAGTTTAAATCTCTTTAATATTGTTATTCTTAAATTTTAATGTGCATAAGATACACTGGGTAGGCTTCCTAAATATACTGATTCCTGGACATCATCCCTCAGAGGTTTGATTCATGAAGTCTGAAGTAGGGCCCAGGAACCTGCTTTATTTACTTATTTATTTATTTATTTGAGACATGGTCTCACTCTGTCACTCAGACTGGAGTGGAGTGGTGCCATCATGGCTCACTGCAACCTTGATCTCCCAGGCTCAACCTATTATCCCACCTCAGACTCCAGAGTAGCTGGGACTACAGGGGTGTGCCACCACATTTGGCTAATTTTTCTATTTTTTGTACAGAGATGGGGTTTCAGCATGTTGCCCGGGCTGGTTTCAAACTCCTGGGCTTAAGCAATTCACCTGCTTCAATCCCAGCAAGCCCCCTAAACTGCTGGGATTACAGGTATGAGCCACTGGGCCCGGCCAGATCTGCATTTTCGAGGACTAGTATCAGTTGCTTCTAAAGCTGTTGGTCTTTGAATCACATTTTGAGAAACACTCTCAATGGTTTCATCAAATTATCTCACTATTATTTTCTTTCTCTAGATATTTTTACTTCTTCCTTTTAATAGAGTTTTTTTTTCTTTTTATGAAATGAGCAATTGTTCTTTTTATAATTGTCTAAATGTTCAGTCATGGTATCTGTACAGAAGTCTAAGCACGGTGCTTTGAACATAACCAGGCACTCATTCAATGTTGAACTCTGTTCTCTTGCTACCTGGGCATCTAGCTCAGATACCAGCACCCCTGGCTGTGGTGTTTCAAGACCTTTCACTATCAGAGGTTGAAATTCTAATAACTTCAAGGTTTTTTTTTTTTTTTTGTTACATAACCAACCCACCTTCCAGGCATAAACAAAGATGAAAACCATCCCACTGAAATCCCTGTACAAACCAGAGGTGCATATACACTTGTCCCTTGGAGCTCGGCACCTCGTCCTTGATTTCTGATAAGCCAAGGAATTTCCATTGGCCCCATGGAATGTCAGACAGTTCTCAAGCACATAATTTTAATTCTGGAAACTGTAACTATCAAAATAAATTAAAATATATTTGGTGGGCCGGGCGCGGTGGCTCACGCCTGTAATCCCAGCATTTTGGGAGGCCGAGGTGGGCAGATCACGAGGTCAGGAGATCGAGACCATCCTGGCTAACACGGTGAAACCCCGTCTCTACTAAAAATACAAAAAAATTAGCCGGGCACGTTGGCGGGTGCCTGTAGTCTCAGCTACTCAGGAGGCTGAGGCAGGAGAATGGCGTGAACCCGGGAGGCGGAGCTTGCAGTGAGCCGAGATCCCGCCACTGCACTCCAGCCTGGGCCACAGAGCCAGATCTCTGTCTCAAAAAAAAAAAAAAAAAATATATATATATATATATATATATTTGGTGGAGGAGTTGGATAATGAGAATGTTGAAATTTTTAAAAAGTTTGAGGATCACTGGAACAGAAGGGTTCAAAGGTATTTATCTTTCGGGGGGATGCTTTGTGATACTTTTCCTTGAATATTGGATACAATGTAATAAATGAACCTCCAAAGGTCCTAGTTGGAAAGACATGCTTATTAAATGGAGAGAGATGCAGATACATCATACATATATTAAGGTCAGACTTGGTCCAAATATTCCCACATTTGTAACCTATTTCACTGAGAGGTCAAAAATGGTTCTCTTTCTGAAATCTTATAAACCCTGTTTTTGAGGGGAAAAAAGGGTAGTTGGTGCTATCTGGGACTGTCATTCAGACCTACTTTAAATCTTATTTGATTGTGTTTTTTCAGGTCACTGTTCTTCTAATATTTGCATAGCTTAATAAATTCAACTTATCTTTATTTTATGCTTGGTTATTGGGATACCACAGTGAATTGCTGGTTATGTTAATTTTTTCTTCCTTTTTTTCCTTACTGACAACACCCCAAAACTTATTTTTAACCCACTTTCTTTTGTTACTTTTTTCCCTTGGCTTAAGCATTTCTTAACAGACAAAATTTCTAGTAGTAAATTATGAACCTTCCAAAATTGAGAGCAATTTTTGCTCAATTCTCAAAGTTTTGAGAAAAGCAACTGACCCAAATTTTATTTCTTCACTGTTAGATCACTGCCTTTTAACACCACACACATTTCCATTTAGTAGGGAAATTACTAAATCAAAGGTATTATATTTCTCTTTGAAGAGAAATAATATATTTCAGTAGAATTACCACTCATGATTGTGAGGTTAATGTGATTTTTGAATTGGTGATAATTTGTTGTATTTTAGGTCTATTTGTCTATTGTCTACTTTTGGAGGAGATATTGAGGTTTGTTGCTGCCTTGAGTTTCCAAACCAACAATTATTGTTCTCTGAACTTAGTTCCCTTTGGTCCATGTAACGTCTACTCCAGAATTAATGTCTGCTAAAAGAGATTGGATGGAAGAAAGACAAGTTCCTTAGTTTTAGGACTTTTCTTTTTTCTATTCCCTTCCTCATTCCCATTTAGAAAAAATAGATTGTCTTGAAATAATTGATATTGAAGCAAACTAAAAGACAAACTGTAGAGTTGTTAATATCTGTTTAAATCTGAGAGGAAGAAGTGTAATTTTTTTTAAAGTAAGAACATGAATAGACTTGTTTTATATCATGCCTGTGTCTATAGTTGATAATAATTGTTACTTACCTACCCCTTCTTACTCGTATTGCTTTCTGTTGGGCCTCTAACAACAGAAATCATAGATCACAGATGCCCCTGTATTTGCATTTGTTAGGTGAGTTGGAGTAGTCTGGAAGGCATTTTCTCTGTCTTCCCTTCCTCAGGGGGCATGCTTTATCCTTCCTGCTGCTACAGCCTGTCTTCCTCCCCATGGCACTCTTATTGATCAGTAGGCATTGACCACGCAGAGAAGGACAGGTTATTTCATTTATTGTTGAATGTATGATCAGTGAGTTTAGGAAGCTTGTTGTTAGGGTGTCTGAACAGCGTAAGAACAGATGATAATTGGGTTACTCTGCTGATTTATAAGATGGTTTTGTACTTACTCTAGGTGTTTATTTTTCAAAGTGAACTAAATTCTCATTAAGTACTTTTCAAATAATTGTGTTAGTTTAATATTAACAGTCTCCTGCAAGCCTGGTGGAATTTTCTTCTCATTATTTTCCCAAAGTGTATTTGTTTCGTAAATTTTTATCTTTAAGTTTTTGCATTCATTTATTCATTCATCTCTTCATTAACAGATTTTGAATGCCTGTAGTGTGCTGCACAACAAAGAGGTTGCCAGTTTGTGTCTTGCAGACCATGTTTCAGTTGTTTTCCTGTTATTCTCATCTTGGCTAATATTTAAAGAGACCTGAGTTTTTTTGTTTGTTTGTTTTGTTTTGTTTTTAACCTCTGCATAATTAACACACTGCATGGATTGTTTCCCTCAGTTAACTTCAGTTTTTACTGTTACATTACATAGCAATTTGGGGTGATGCAATTCTTTACAAGCACCATAAACAGTTGGACTTAGAAGGAATGTGTCTCTGTAAGGCACGTTGAAAGCAACTTGAGAGTCTCTGTTCTTGGAAGAGTCTTTAATCTAAAGCATATCCACTACAATTTCCATTTTAAATGTCCATGTGCCCTTGTTCCTCTCATTCCCCATCAAAACCCTTTTTCTTGACGTGTATATGATATACCTGACTTTTCATCATTGTACTATTTTAACATTTTTATTTTTCTATGTACATGTCTACCAATATTTATATTAGACACCAGGTAGGCATTTCATTGATCATGTACTAGTGCAGAATTCAGAATAAACATAAATATATTTAAATATGATACTGGTTTATTTTGATTTACAATGTAGGTGTAATCTTTTAAAATGGTCTCAATTGTTTATTATTATCTAAATTGTTGTTTGCTTTAAAATAAAATTTTAAATTATTTTGTATCTATGCTATTGAGATTGTTAAACTTTAGTATTCATAAAAAAACTCATGAAGAACACATACTTAACAAATGTTTATTGATTACCTTTCCTCATGTCAAAGCTGTATTTTTTTAGGTTTCTGAAGGATAAACAAAGCTACACATACGACAAAGTGCTTACATTAAGTGGGTTATGCTATAGTGTCCAACAAATACGGTGAGCATATGTTCAAATTGAGGATGGCTAGGTAAAAAATTTACAAGACAAATACAGGGTGGATTTAGCAAAGGTGGCTTGGGATTTATTCTTACCTGTTGGACACTACAGTATAACCCTTTTAATGCTTAGCCAAATTCTTAAATATTTCCTGGGTACTCTAATAGCAGAGTTACCCACAGGAGTGATATGAAGAAATAATATGATTGAGGAAGGTACACATACTGCAATTGTAGAGTGAGGAAGTGAGAACACATACTGCAATGTTTAGAAGTCAGGCCTGGAGAATACTCCCCCTCAGGAAAAGTCAGCCCTCTTCCTCTTTGTGCCGCACCAGTTCTGAACTGAGATGTCTACCGTAGAGTCCATCTTGGGTGCTATTGACTGGTATACTTGTGTTCATCCTAATAGGATGTTTGCTTCTCAAGGGAAGAGACCAGTGTGTAAAGCTTAATATCCTTGTCCATAGTATCCCTACTTTATGGGTTCATTGTTTTCCCCACATATTAATTAGGAAAGAAAGTGAATTTATTGAATGAATCCCTAACCAAGCCACACATATTTCCCATTTCTATGTCAGTGCTATCATTTTCTAATTATGCCCAACAGCAGTGACTTGTAATATGTACATAATAAAGCTGAGTTTCTGCGGTTAAAGGAAAGCATGCAGATATTAATACATGTATCCCCATATACATTTTTGGCATAAGGGGATTTCTGATTAAGGATGACATACTAAAGTTTATATTTTGCTGTATTTTATATTGGAGGGTGATTTCTTTGCATTTTTTGTTATAAAAAATCTGTATTTTTTGTTCATATATTTGAATTGAGGATGGCTAGGTAAATGATTTCCAAGACTAGTACAGAGTGAACTTAGCAAAGGTGGCTTGGGTATTTATTGAGCAAGCTGTTGGGGAAAGATATGTGATGTCTTAGGTCCAGAATGTTTTTAAATGCTGCTCACTTGATTTTTTTGTTTTTTAAGTGGAATAAGGGATCTGATACTGTTTTTCTGCTTGGAGTCTGGACCTCAGTTACTGCTGTCTGAGATACTGGCACAGAGTTAAGCCTATATCAAGGAACCATATGTTAAGTCCTAGTTAAAAGTCGCTGAAATGAAAGTTGTAGAGATCTACAGCAAACTTTTATATAAGGAAATAAGCATATGCAAAACTAACACATGTATTTAAACTAACACAACCTCAAAGGAGTAAAAGAACTTAAGTGGTACACCAGTGTGAAGGGAAATAATAGGTAAATATTAGATGTTAATTGAAAATTTCATTCATTTATTCATTCATTTCACAAATATTTATTGGGAGCTTTTATGTACCAGACACATATTGAATGAAGTGGGCAATTTTGAATTTGTGGGGTAAGACACACAATAAACAAAACTAAGTAAGTAAGTTATGTAGTATTTTAGATAGTGTTAAATGCTATGGAACTTAAAAAGGTTAGGATAAGGGAACTGAGAGTACTGGATTGCAGTTTTATGGAGTTTTTGTATGTCACAAAGTCTTCCTGGAGCTGAAAGGGTGATCCAAGTGGCTATCATGAGGAGGAGTATTCCAGGCAGAAGCAAGAGCCAGTGCAAGGTTGGGTGCAGTGGCTCTTGCCTGCAGTCCTAGCACTTTGGGAAGCGGAGGCAGAAGGATTGCTTGTGTCCAGGAGGTTTGAGACCAGCCTAGGCAACATAATAAGACTTCATTTCTACAAACAGTCAAAAATTAGCCAGGTGAGGTGACATTCATCTGTAGTCCCAGCTACTCAGGAGGCTGAGGTCAGGGGATCATTTGAGCCTGGGTGGTCAAGGCTGCAGTGAGCTGTGATCATGCCACTGTACTCAACCTGAGCAACAGAGTGAAACACTGTCTAAAAAAAAAAAAAAAAAAAAAAGCCAGTGCAAAGCCTTAAGGTAGACATATGCCTGGCTTACTGGGCTTACTGGGGAAAAGCAGGGAGACTAGTATGGACTGTAGCACAGGAAATTCTTGTTTTTGTCAACCAAAAATAAAATTCTAAGCCCACCAACCATTTGAATGGACCCCTCTTTTTGGCCAAGGGTATTCCAAAGTTAATCTGAGAAACTAGTTCAGGACATGATGGGGAGAGGTAGGGTTGAACATGCCTCATTATACCCCCCTCCATTTTGGAATTACCAATAGAACAGACTCTTTAACACTGATAAGAAATATTTACAATCTATCTCTAAAGCCTGCTACCTGGAGGCTTCACCTACATGATAAAACCTTGGTCTCCACAACTCTTATCTTAGCCCAGACATTTTTTTCTATTGATTCTAAGTTTTTAGACGATAACTTAACTCTTTCAATCAACTACCAATGGAAAAATCTGCCCATGACCTGGAAGCCCCCTGCTTCCAATTGTCTCATTTTTCTGGACCAAACCAATCTATATCTGATATGTATTAACTATGTCCTATGTCCTAAACCATGTAATAGCCTGACTACCTTGGGCACATGTTTTCAGGATCTCCTCAGGGCTGTGTCATGGCCATTGGTCACTCATATTTAGCTCAGAATAAATGTCTTCAAACCTTTTATAGTTTGACTCTTTTTATCGACATTTTTATATGTAATGGGTGAGGATTATAGTGTCTTGGCTGATTACTAGTCTGGCTAACAGGGAGTAATCATTTGCCCTATGAATGTATTATTGATTTTTGAAAAAATAAATTCAATAAAGTATATTTTAAGAAAAAAAAAGTTGTTTTAAACAGGGGTCAGCAATCTTTTTCTGTAAAGGGCCAGATATTTTTAGGCTTTACAGGACATACTGTCTCTGTTGCAGCTACTCAACTCTGCTGTTGTACTGTGAAAGCAGCCATAGACAATATATAAATGAATGGGTCTGGCTTTGTTCCAATTAACTTAATGATCTCTGATATTTGAATTTCATACAATCCTCACATGCCAGGAAATATTATTCTTAAAATATTGTTTTTAGCCATTTAAAACAATAAAAACCATTCTTAGTTTAGAGACTGTACAAAAACAGATGTCAGATTGGGTAGGATTTAGCTCAGAGGCTAAAATTTATTTATTTATTTATTATTTATTTATTTATCTATAGATGGGGTCTCACTCTGTCACCGAGGCTGGAGTATAGTGGTGGGATCTCTGCTCAATGCAACCTCTGCTTCCCAGGTTCAAGCTATCCTCTCATCACCCCCGCAGTGGCTGGGACCACAAGCGTGTGCCATCATGCCCAGCTAATTTTCTGTATTTTTGCTAGAGACAGGGTTTCACCATGCTGCACAGGCTGGTCTCAAATTACTGAGCTCAGTGATCCACCTGCCTTGGCTTCCCAAAGTGCTGGGATTACAGGCATGAGCCACCATGCCCAGCCTCAATTCCTTATTTAAAATACAATTAAATTTTTGTTAATTTGCAAACGATATAGTATTCTATAGTGCCTAAGGAATGTTGGTCCAAGAATCACTTATTATTGTACAATATTAGAAATAAGTTGTCTTGGTATAAGTTTATACTAAAGTGTTTTTTTGTTTGTTTGTTTTCTTTCTTTTTTTGTTCGTTTTGTTTTTGAGGCAGGGTCTCACTCTGTCACCCAGGTTGGAGTGCAGTGGCACAATCACGTCTCACTGAAGCCTTGACCTTCTGGGCACAGGTGATCCTCCTGCTTCAGCCTCCCAAGTAGCTGGGATCATAGGAACACATCACCATGCCTGACTGATTTTTTAAAAAATTATTATTTGTGAAGGGACCTTGCTATGTTGTCCAGGCTGGTCTAGAACTCCTGGGCTCAAGTGATCCTACTGCTTCAGCCTCCCAAAGTGTTGGGATTACAGGTATGAGCTACTGAGCCTGGCCTATATTAAGTTTCAATCCTCTATAAGAGTATCCTACATCATTGCATTTTTTTCCAAGAAAAGAATGATGCAAAATTGCAAAAACCAGTTATTTGCATTTTTGGTTCATAGGGTTTCATTTAAGAAACTATTGTTTAGATAATATATAGCACAGATGTATAAATGCATAGATAGTAAAGAGTTCAGGAACAGAAGAATTAACCATTGGAAAAAGTGTAAAATCTGATAAGATGACAAATTCAAATGTTTCATAAAGGAGAATTTCAGAAAATGGATTTTTGCAATTCACACTTTGTTATTGCAGCCAACTTCTTAAAAATTTCTTAGCAAGTAATTATGAGATGTTATTTCAAAATTTTTAAATCCATCATATATCCTCATTCAACAATGAGGAAGTGGGGGAAATGGAGGAAATTGACCGCAGAAGCAGAGGATGAACAGGTAGAAGTTGAGTTGGTAGCCTAAGAGGTTTTTTTGTTTGTTTGTTTGTTTGAAAGTTACTGAAAAGTGTCTTCCTAAAATGATTTTTATTTTTATCTCACTCTGAAACAAGAGACAAGAGGCTGAGATTGGGAACAATGGGGATTGGCAGTGGGATGATGGATAACCTACTTCATATAGGGTGATTAAAAGTTATTTCTAAGGAGGTGGAATTTCAGGTAGGAGTCTGAGGATTAGCAGTGATACATGTGGAAAGTGGGAGAGAATGTTCTAAACAGGAGAATTTGCAAGTGCAGGAATCCCATGGTACAGCAGTTTAGCATGCTATAGGAAACTAAAGAAGACCAACATGGCTGGATCATAGTGAGAATGTAGGAGTGTGGTGCCTTGCGCAGCTGGAGAGACAGGGAGGGGAAGATCTTGCAAGATTTGCAGTTTTAATTTTATTCTAATTGCAATGGAAGTCTCTCAAGAGTTTTAAGACAAGGACCGTCATATTCTGATTTACATTTTAAGTTTTCTTTGTGCGTTTCAAAGACCATATTGTTAGGAAGCATTTGTTAGGGAGGAAAAACTTTTTCTCTGCTCTCTTAGTTCAGTTATCTGGGGCCTGCAAATGAAACTGACAAAAGACAGATTAGCAAGAGAAAAGATATTTTTATTCATATATGTACTAGAGTTTACAGAAAAATGTGACTCAAAAGGGTGGTTAGAATTTGGGACTTATATACTATCTTAATAGGGAAAGGGAAGGGAGAGAACGGCACTTACTGGAAAAGAATCAACTTTTTTGGAAGATAAGTGGGCCTTTGGGAGAACATAGGAGATATGATAGCTTTGTGACAATGTCTATTTGGGTGTGGTATGGTATTTGTGGAGACTGGGGAGTTGTGCTAAGCTAATGCTGATTGACAGGCATCCTTTCTCTGCTTATTTGTTGTTGGCTAGAAGATAAGGTAATTATGAACTTGTGATAGGCATGTGCTTGAATATAACTGCCTTAGTCCTTTTGTGTTGCTGTAAAGGAATGCTGAGGCTGGTTAATATATAAAGGAAAGAGGTTTATTTGGCTCATGGTTCTGAAGGCTGTACAAGAAGCATGGTGTCAGCAACTGCTTCTGATGAGAGCCTTAGAAAGCTTCCATTCATGGCAGAAAATGAAGGGGAGCCAGTATGTACAGAACATATGTCAAGACAGGAAGCAAGAGAGAAAGAGAGAGAGGAAAGAAGGACGAGACTCTTTTTTTAACCACCAGCTCTTGGGGGAACTCTCATAGGAACTGATACAGCGAGAACTCACTATTACTGCCAGGATAGCACCAAGCCATTCAGGAGGGATCCGCTTCATGACCCAAACACCTCCAACACTGGGGATCAGATTTTAACATGAGACTTGGTGGGACCAAGCAAACCGTATCCAAACCATAAAAATGCCCAATGCTAGGCAATTTGGTGAGCTGTCCATCACATATTCATTTCAATTGGTGCAGTGGTGGGATTACCTTGCAGGGGGAGCTATCAGAAGTTACACAAGAGGAACAGGGAGGCCGGGCGCGGTGGCTCAAGCCTGTAATCCCAGCACTTTGGGAGGCCGAGACGGGCGGATCACGAGGTCAGGAGATCGAGACCATCCTGACTGACACGGTGAAACCCCGTCTCTACTAAAAAAAATACAAAAACTTAGCCGGGTGAGGTGGCGGGCGCCTGTAGTCCCAGCTACTCGGGAGGCTGAGGCAGGAGAATGGCGTAAACCCGGGAGGCGGAGCTTGCAGTGAGCTGAGATCCGGCCAGTGCACTCCAGCCTGGGCGACAGAGCGAGACTCCGTCTCAAAAAAAAAAAAAAAAAAAAAAAGAGGAACAGGGAACAGATAGCTATTCCTTTAATGGCAGCATGGTGGAAGGCAGGTGAGGTTTGTGATTTTTGTGAGTGGGGGTGGGGGGCTGTCTTTGGACTGAGGCTTCATTTTTTCTCTTTATGTCTCTAGCCTTATCACTAGTTTCAAAATGGGTATAATAATAGGACTTGTGTGTGTCTGCGTGCTGTTCTTATGTGAATTTCTTACAGCATGTATGTATGTTGGAGAACATTATTCATCAAGGCTTCTGATTTGACTAGGCTTAGATTTTTTTTCAAAATGTTACTCATAGTTTAAGTGTTTTAAATTTCATCATAACAGGCTGAAAAAAATCAGTATTTCTCAGGAAATACTGGAGCTGTTATATTTGAATTTACTTTTCAAGAGCTTATTAGTAATAATTTCAGGCATATTAATAACAATAACTTCCCTTAATATTTATGTAGAATTTCAGGATTTCTCTAAGTTAAGATAATAAAATAGCTAAACAAATTAAATTTGTTTGCTTTGGCCCCACCCTGCCGTTTCTATATGTTTTTACTCTTTGCGCATCTCCTCTCTCCCAGGCGCTTGGACTTTCATATCTTCCTAGCACCTTGAAAGCCTTTGCAAGAGCATCTGACAAGTTCATTTACACTCAGATACAAGTAACGGATACATTTTAAAGTGTTTAATATCACAAAGGTCTTTGAATTTTAGCAGAGAAAATGAGAGTCCTTACATGTTACAGAGATCTGTCTCTACTAGTGGAGGTTTCTGTTGGGAAGGTGAGGGGGCTTTGCTTTTACTTTTCTCATTGTTTGTTTGCTTTTAATCTGTAGAGGCTTTTTCAAGCTCTTAAAATCACACCACCTAGGTGGATACAGGTCTGCTTCTACCCAGGGTTAGCACCTAAAGGTAATTCCATCTTCAGTAAGTTCAGAGTGCTTTATAAATTATTTCTGTCCTTTAAAGCACTCTACTTATAGCAAACAGACAGCAATTCCATCTGTTTGACAGCTGATGAGAGAAATACCACATTTTAGAGAAGCAAAATAACATTTGAAAGCATTTGGAAAGGTGTTAATGCATTATACAAATAAAAATTTTAATTGGTAAATTGTTTAAGACCTGACGATTTAAGCTGGCTCACTAAATTTTTAATCAAGATACTAATGTATAATGGATAAGGAAAGTAGGAGGAGTTAATACTGAGATGTTTTAAGAATGATCCAGGTTGAGAATTATATTTATTTGCATGCCCAAGTTAAACTATCATTTTTATTTTTTTGGTTTTTGGGTGCTTGAGAATGGAAGGGTGATATTGTAGACTGTCAAATGGCCAATGCCAAGGTGAAAATGTCCACATTATATAGATAAGCTTACAGCTGAATGAGCTTCTCACTAATGACCACTTTAGCGAGAAAAGGATGACAGCTCCTCACGAATAACTTGGGTAATTGAAATAAATGCTGCCAAGGAAAACAGCTACTACATGTTACTGGTTCTGCTGGAACCCTGTTAACATACTTCCTCAAACAGTTTCCTGAAAGAGCTAAACTCCTGAATGGTAATCTGACCAAAACACTAAACAACTCCTGTGGTTAAAACAGAATCCAGATAGAGGAAGTACTAAGGTCAAGATTTGTAAACTACAACTAAATTATGAAAATGATTCTTCTTCCTAGTATTCAGGCACTCAAGAGGTCTGAAAAAATGCACTGTTATGTGACTTCCTCAATTAAGTAATTTGTTTAGACAGATTGGTTAGGAAGTACCTCCAATTTTATCTGATTCTTATATGAAAAAGAATATTCTTATCTGTTCCAAATTTTTTGAAAGAGAAAAGCATAAAGTTACTTAAAAATAAAATCCTTTTTTTATCATAGAGAAACCTCAGAAATTTACCATTTTCATGAGATAAATCACTTCCCTATTCATAGACTGTTTTAATATGGGAAATTGTGGAGTATATTTTAAATATTATAAATAAAATATTTATAACAAAAACATATTACTCCACCAATACTGACTTCTAGTTTAAGCTCAGTATATAAATAGAAATGTTAGGCCTGGGTTTTTCCTCTGGGGACAAGGATCAAGAATCCACCAAGGGTAGGGTGAGGAGTGTGGAATTGCAAGTGCAGGCATAAGAAGCGGTAGCAAATAAACACATGAAAAGATGCTCAACATCAGTAGTCATGAGGGAAATAAAAATTAAAACCACAACCAGGTATTACTGTGTGTTCATTTGAGACAGGGTCTCCTGCTGTCGCCCAAACTGGAGTGCAGTAGCATGATCATCGCTCACTGTAGCCTGGACTTTCCAGACTCGAGCAATCCTCCCACTTCAGCCTCCTGAGTAGCTGGGACCACAGACACACACACCAGCATGCCTGGCTAGTAAAAACTTTTTTTTTGTTTTTTTTTTTTTTTTGTAGAGACGAGGTCTTGCCATGGTTGCCAAGGTTGGTCTTGAACTCCTGGGCTCAAGCAGTCCTCCTGTCTTGGTTTCCCAAAGTGCTGGGATTACAGGAGTGAACCACTGCACCTGACCTCACAATGATGTATTATTATACACCTATTAGAATGTCTAAAATTAAAAAGACTGACCATACAAAGGGTTGACCAGGATGCAGAGGAACTAGAACTCTTACACACTGTTGGTGTCAAATGTAAAATGGCACAACCACTTTGGAAAAGGGTTTTGCACTTTCTCAAAAAGTTACACATGTACCATATGACTCAGCCAATCCACTCTGAGATGCAGGATTTACCCAAGAGAAATTTATGCATTTGTCCTCACAACAATTTGTATACAAATAGCCAGAAACTGGAAACAACGCAAATGATCATCAGCAAGTGAATGGACAAACATATTGTGGAACATTCCTACAATGGAATACAACTTAGCAATAAAAAGGAATTATGTGCTCAATGGCTGGCGAGAATCTCGAAATAATGATGCAGAGTGAAAGAAGCCAGACAAAAAAGAGTATATATAATATGATTCTGTAGATGGTCTCCGACTTACAGTGGAAATTGTTGATTTTATGATGGTGTGAAAGCAATACGCATTCGGTAGAAACCATAATTTAAATTTTTATCTTTTGCTGGTCTAGTGATATGTGGTAGGATACTTGCCAGTCAGTCAACCATGAGATCATGAGGTGAACACTGATATTCTTCAGCATACTGTGTTACTAGATGATTTTGCCCAATTGTGTACTAATGTAAGTATTCTGAGTGCATTTATAGTAGGCTAGGCTTGGTAGATTCAGCATATTAAATGCATTTTTGACTTAAAATATTTTCAACTTATGATGGATTTATCAGGACACAACCTCACTGTAAGTCAGGGACATCTATATTTATATAAAATTATAGAAAATGCAAATTAATCTGTAGTGACACAAAGCCCATTAATGGTTTTTGGTGGAGGATGGGAAGTGGTTCTGTGGGGAAGAAGGAATTACCAAGGAGCATGATTAAACTTTTTGGGGTGATGAAAATGTTCTTTAACTTGATTATACTGATGGTTTCTCAGGGGTACACATATGTATACTTACAAATTGTTCACTCTAATATGTGTATTTTATTGTATATCCATTATACCGCAATAAAGCTATGAAAATATGTGTCCATAAGCCATATTGCTCTAATTTTGTGGCTTAATCACATGCAGAAACTCCTCATCTTCCTCCTCCTCCTTCTCCTCCTCTTCCTCCTCCTCCCCTCTTCCATTTTTTGGGTGGGGAAAGGAGGTTGTGCTGTGTCGTCTGGTCATGCTTCGACTTCTGTTCTCTGGGTTTCCCAAACACATTACGTAATAAAGACAACATGACTAATCACATATGTATTTTTTTAAAGGCTAAATTATCTTTAAGATACTGTAAACTCTACTTGCCTCATATTTGTTGAGTACTTACTTCAAATAATAAAACCTGGTGGTTGCTTTATCAGTTCTAATGATCCTAGTGACTGACGTTCCCTCTGTTCTTTTACCTAAGACATGATGATTACTTTGATAAAACGCACACTTTGCTCTCAAGGTAGGGAAGATGCAAATCTCATATTCCTAACTCTCCAGATAAATGTAAGACTTGGTGCCTACTTGGTTATCAAGTGGCAAAATTATTGAAATAGGAGCCAAACTTTGAAATATATTACATGCAGTGTTTTGCATTACAAAAGTTTTATTTGTCATCTACTTGATTTTCTCTTTTTAAACTGTGCTTATGTTTGGCAAAACCATTCTCATTCTCTAAAGTTTAGGGGTTTATCTAATTGTTTTCTCTAGTGGTCAATGAGTATCTTGAGAGTGAAGGCCCATGCCCTATTTATATTGTATTCTAAGCACCTCCTTACAGCTCCTGGGAAATTATAGGCATTTATATAAATGCTCCTTGAATGAATGACTGTGTTCCCCCAACATCCTTACTGAATACTTAATTTGAGATCTTGTGAAATCCTACTCAGTTTAGGCTTTAGTGAGGGTGTTAACAAAAAACTAAACTCTGTAAAACATTTCAAGAGGTTTATTATGAGCCCATATTAATGGCTATGGCCCAGGAAACAGCTTTGAGAGGTCCTGAGAAAGTGAACTTGAGTGGTTACAGATTGGTTTTATACATTTTTAGGGAGATACAAATTGTAGGTAAAATCATAAATCAATACATAGCAGGTGTACATTGGTTCAGCCTAAAAAGAAAGGATATCTTGAAGTAAGAGTTGGGGTGTTGCAGGTCATAGGTGGAGTCAAAGATTTTCTGATTGGCAATCAGTTGAAAGAGTTAAGCTTTGTCTGAAGACTTCAAGTTGGTGGAAAAAAGTTCTTGAATTAAGATAAGGGAGGTTGTGGAGACCAAGGTTCTTGTTATGTAGATGAAACCTCTGGGTAACAGCCTTCAGAGAGAATAGATGGCAGATGTCTTTTCTGGGGGACCTTAAAATGTCACACTTTTAGTTAATCCTTCCTAAACCTGGGAAAAGTGTGGCTACATTAATGGAGATTCTCTGCAAATGCAAACTTCCTCCATAAAAGATGGCTTTGCAGGACCATGTCAAAATATGTCAAAGAAATAAACTTGGAGATAAAACATTTTGATTTCCTTTAGGATCTGCTATCTGTCATGTGATGCTACATGAGTCAGGTTGGAATTTGGTATCTTATTGCACAAAGAGTTTGTTTTTTCGGTCTTAATGATCTCTATTTTAACGGTAATGCTGGTCAGTCAGTTGTGCCTAAACTTTAAGGGGGAGGGGGTATAACGAGACATGTCCAACCTCCCTTTCCATCATGGCTGAGAATTCAAACTTTCAGGTTTCTCTGGGGTTCCCTTGGCCCAGAGGGGATCCATTCAATCGGTTGGGGAGGGTTAGGATTTTATTTTTGATTTACAGGGGCAAATACAGTAGAAGTTTGTATTCCATGAAAATTTAATAACACAAAATTTAGTACATGGAATTTATTATAAATGGAAAGACTAGTAAATTTATTGGCTATTTTGAAGAGAGTTATTTTGCAATATGAATCAATGAATAGCTTATGTAGTTGCTTCTTTGCTGCTATAGAAACCAAATAACTTTGTATGACTGGGACAAGTAGTACCTTTATGTTTAAATAATTATTTTCTCTTAGAATGTTGTAATTTGTATTTCTCATCATTAATAGAACCAGTTTTACTGCCAACATGAATAAAACACTTTCCTTTTTACATTATTTTATTCTCTCAATTTAGAAAGTTAGTTATTATGTCATGGCTTTTGGTAAGAAATGAGTGATAATTCGAGGCATTTCCATGATAGTCCTTTTTTGGAAGGAAGGACTTCAAAACTTTAAAATACTTAAATTTCAACTAAATAAAAATTGCCATGTAAGAGATGATCTGCTTATTTAGTTTGTATTAAATGAAGATATCTAGAGGACTAACATCTATGCCCTCACACTCATATCTAGTTCTTGCAGATTTATTTCTTTGAAACATCATATGCTAGCTGAATGTGATACTTGCTGTCGCCTACAGATCACAAACTTTGCTGTTATTTTTTTACTTTGTCATTAAATGCCATATGCACACCTTCTATTTAGATGATTACATTTATGATTTTAGGAGTTTAGTCAAGTCATCTTGCACTTTTCGTGATATCAGTTATCTGACCTTTAAATAGATGAGAACTTAGGGAAGCATTCAGCATGCCCCATGCTCAATTCTTTTTTTTTTTCTGTCCCGAGATGGAGTCTTGCTCTGTTGCCCAGGTTGGAGTGCAGGGGCATGATCTCGGCCCATGGCAACCTCCGCCTCCCAGGTTAAAGCGATTCTCCTGCCTCAGTCTTCCGAGTAGCTGGGATTATAGGCGCATGCCACGATGCTTGGCTAACTTTTTGCATTTTTAGTAGAGACGGGGTTTCACCATGTTGGCCAGGCTGATCTCGAACTCCTGACCTCAGGTGATCTACCCACCTTGGCTTCCCAAAGTGCTGGGATTACAGGCCACCATACCTGACCCCAATTCTTTATTTTTATTTACAATACCTCATTTTTTGACCTCATTAAAAAAATTTTAACCAAAGGATTACTAATAGAGGAAGGAAGGATGCCAAGAAGGTTTAGTTTTAAAAGAAATGTCTTCATAATAAATGGCATAGAATTCCCATTATGCTTTTATTTTAATTTGTTGTAGGAAATTATGGGATGTGGGCTTTAGTTTCCTCATGGTTGTGGTCATTGTCCTTTTTCATATACTCCAGTTTGTTAGTAAAGTTGTTAAAGCATGACATCCAGTACTGCATGCAATCCCTGTGGGCTCAACCTAGCACATAACTCAGAGGGAATACTGCCCCTTCTGTTGTAGACATTAACCTGCAATTAATGCAGTCTTAGATCACATTAATTTTTGGGCCAGGACACTTTATTACTAGTTTATAGTGAACTTGTAGTCCATTGTAACTGCCAAATATTTTTTTTCTTTTTTACACTTGGCCTGGATCCTCTATTAGCATTGATTTAAGAACAGGACTTTACATTTATTATCATAGTAAATCTCTTTTGTTAAATTTGACTGATGATTCCAGCCTGGTGAGATAATTTTGGGTCCTGATTCTCTTTTATGACTTGGTTGCAATTTCTCCTTTGAGGTTAAAATAAGCTTACTAGCTAACTTCATCCAAATTCCTGGGGGAAACAATGCTTGTTAGAAGGGGGTCAAGGACTTTCTGGAATATCATCTTGTTCTTCTTCACACATTCTTACCCTTCTTTAATTTCTGGATGCAAAGTATATTGTTCCTTGTTGACAAAATGGAAAATGAAATCCTAAGATAGTAGGCTGTCGACTGTAATGCTCTTAAATCACTTTGCTGCTTAGTACTCTCACAGCTAATGTGCACTTCCCTCTGTGGGCAGTGACGGTTTACATCATATCACCTTTCATTTCAATTTAGCATGCCTGCTCACTCGTGCAAGGGGAGGTTTAGTCCTTGGTAACAAGTCTAGAAAATTCTAAATTACACCAAAGGAAAATACCACCAGAAGATAGAGAATTTTTAATGAAAACATATTTTCACAGTGTGGCATTTCAAGTAGAATAACTAGAATTGCAGAAACTGGGGCAACATTGTGTTATGCAATTTTTCCTGGGAAAGCTAAAAATATGTTCTCAGCAGAGAATTAATGAATCGTAGTGATTTGATGCTAAGCAGTTCTGTTTTAATTAAAATATTTAACTTACTAATAAAATGTTAACACAATTTGAAGGTAGAGAAGTTCTGGTAGAATTAAATTAAACACTGGGCTTTTTTAAACACCGGGCTCAGCATGTTAAAATAAAATTTGAAGTACTTCTGTGGGTAGTACTACTATGTGATAGCAACCTTCTACCTTGTAGTTCTAGCTGGGTGGGCTCTTGGCTCTTACTCCATTATGAGTAAGTGAGTTGCTGGATAAGTGTTATCCCTTAGCCGTAAAATAGCTGCCATAAATTTACTGCTTGCATGGCTGCATTGGCTAAATGAACTGCTAAATGGCAGGAAAGCTATGCACCACTGTACTTTAGAAAATTTGATAAATATCCACTTATAAAACATAATAAATTTGAACATTTCAAAGAGAATATAACTCCCTAAAATATATTAATTTTAACTTTTATGGTTACACAAAACAATGATAAAGTAACTCACTTTTTCTAATACATTGAGTGCACTGTGTGTTTCAAGCTATGTGGCAGATATAAGGGAGTCAGAGAGGAATATGAGATAGTTTTGGCCCATAGACCAGAAGGGGAGTCAGAGACTTAATGGTACGATGTGGTCAATAAAATGATAAAGCTATTATCTATATCCTTATACATATCCATACACATGCCCATACATATTTCCATTCCCATAACTATAACCACATCTATTGTGGAAATATGGAGGAGGGATACCTGCCCTAATAGGTGAGAGGCATGGGTAGCATTAAAAGAAATTTTTCTATTGAAGCTTAAGTTGAATCTTAATTAGTAGAAGCTAACTGGGCTGTATTAGTCTGTTTTCATGCTGCTGATAAAGACATACCTGAGACTGGGCAATTGACAAAAGATAGAGGTTTAGTGGACTCATAGTTCCACATTGCTGGGGAGGCCTCACAATCATGGCAGAGGGTGAAAGCCATGTCTTACATGGCAGCAGACAAGAGAAGAGAGCTTGTGCAGGGAAACTCCCCTTTATAAAACCATCAGTCTCATGAGGCTTATTCATTATCACGACAACAGCATGGGAAAGACCCACCCCCATGATTCAATTATCTCCCATCGGGTCCCTCCCATGACATGTGGCAATTGTGGGAGCTACAGTTCAAGATGAGATTTGGGTGGGGACATAGCCAAACATATCATTCTGCTCTTGGCCCCTCCCAAATCCCATGTCCTCACATTTCAAAACCAATCATGCCTTCCCAACAGTCCCCTAAAGTCTTAAGTCATGTCAGCATTAACTCAAAAGTCCACAGTTGAAAGTCTCATCTGAAAGACAAGGCAAGTCTGTTTGGCCTAAGAGCGTGTAAAATCAAAAGCAAGTTAGTTACTTCCTAGAAACAGTGGGGGTACCCCCTGGATAAATGCACCCATTCCAAAAGGGAGAAATTGACCAAAACAAAGGGGCTAAAGGCCGCATGCAAGTCTGAAATCCAGTGGAGCAGTTAAATCTTAAAGCTCCAAAATGATCTCCTTTGACTCCATGTCTTACATCCAGATCATGCTGATACAAGTGGGCTGCTATGGCCTTGAGTAGCTCTGCCCCTGTGACTTCGTAGGGTATAGCCCCCGCTCCTGACTGCTTTCATGGGCTGGCACTGGGTGTCTGTGGCTTTTCCAGGTACACAGTGCAGGCTGTCGATGGATCTACCATTCTGGGGTCTGGAGGATGGTGGCCCTCTCTCACAGCTTCACTAGGCAGTGCCCCAGTAAGGGACTCTATGTGAGGGCTCTGACTCCACATTTCCTTTCCACACTGCCCCAGCAGAGGTTCTCCATGAGGGCCCCACCCCTGCAGCAAACTTCTGCCTGGGCATCCAGGCATTTCCATATATCCTCTGAAATCTAGGCAGAGGTTCCCAAACCTCAATTCTTGACTTCTGTGTCCCTGCAGACTCAACACCACATGGAAGCCACCAGGGCTTGGGACTTACACCCTCAGAAGCAACAGCCCAAGCCATACCTTGGCCCCTTTTAACCATGACTGGAGTGGCTGTGATGTAGGGCACCAAGTCCCTAGGCTGCACAGAGCAGGGGTACCCTGGGCCCACAAAAACATTTTTTTCCTCCTTGGCCTCCAGAACTGTGATGGGCAGGGCTGCTGTGAAGACCTCTGAAATGCCCTGGAGACATTTTCCCCATTGGCTTGGCAATTAACATTAGGTTCCTTATTACTTATGCAAATTTCTACAGCCTGCTTGAATTTCTTCTCAGAAAATGGGTTTTTCTTTTCTGTTGCATCATCAGGCTGCAAATTTTCCAAACTTTTATGCTGTTTCCCTTTTAAAACTGAATGCTTTTAACAGCACCCAAGTCATCTCTTGAATGCTTTACTGCTTAGAAATTTCTTCTGTCAGATACCCTAAATCATCTCTCTCAAGTTCAAAGTTCCACAAATCTGTAGGGCAGGGGTAAAATGCTGCCAATCTCTTTGCTAAAATATAGCAAGAGTCACCTTTACTCTAGTTCCCAACAAGTTCCTCACCTCTGTCTGAGACCACCTCAACCTGGAATTCATTGTTAGCATTTTGGTCAAAGCCATTCAACAAATCTCTAGGAAGTTCCAAACTTTCCCACATTTTCCTGTCTTCTGAGCCCTCCAAACTGTTCTAACCTCTGTCTGTTACCCAGATCCAAAGTTGTTCCCACACCTTTGGGTATCTTTATAGCAGCGCCCCAGTCTGCTGGTACCAATTTACTATATTAGTTCATTAGTCTGTCTTCATGTTGCTGATAAAGACATACCCAAGGCTGGGTAATTGACAAAAGAAAGAGATTTAATGGACTCATAGTTCCACGTGACTGGGGAGGCCTGACATGGCGGCAGACAAGAGAAACTCCCCTTTATAAAACCATCAGATCTCATGAGACTTATTCACTATTATGAGAACAGCATGAGAAAGACCTGTCCCCATGATTCAGTGATCTCCCACTGGGTCCCTGCCATGATATGTGGCAATTGTGGGAGCTACAATTCAAGATGAGATTTGGGTGGGGACGCAGCCAAACCATATCACAGGTTATGATGTGTGTGTATGTGTTTGTACTTACATTTTTATGTGTATGTATGTGGAGGCATCTGTGTGTTTGGGAGAACAAGGAAAAGGACTGTGATATTCCTGAAAGTGAGTTGGAACAAAAGCTTGGAAGTGAGAGACACTGTGAGATGGCTGGAGTATATAGATTGTCTGGATAAGTTTAGGTTGGAGTGGGATACACAAGGAGCTTGTGGACAAAGGGAATCCATCAAAGGTGTTGGAGCAAGGGGATGGTATAATCAGCTTTACATGCTGGGTGGATTGCTTTGATTACAATGGGCAGGATAGATGGAACATGGCAAGATTTGGGGTATGACTGTGGAGTAAGCTGTCCAGATGAGAGATGATAGAACCAACCTCACTTGACCTTGGTGATAGTGATTTGGGGAGGGGGAGGTCAATAAATTTTTAGAAAGTAATATCAGATAGATATACCTATCTTATATATCTTTTGTTAGGTTTGTTTCTAGATACCACATAGTTTCTGCTAATGTTGCAAGTCATATTTTTTTAAAATTATGTTTTCTAATTAATTCTCATGGTAGAATATTATGTAGCAGTAAAACTAGTGAACTGCAGCCATGTGCATCAACAGTAGTAAGTCTAAGGAGCATAATCTTGAGTGAATAAAGCAAGTCCCAAATGAATGACTGCATTTTTATAAAGCTTAAAAACAAATAAAACTGAAAAATGTGTTGGTTAGAGATGCACAGGTATGTAATAAACCAACATGGAAAAGGAAATAATAAAATAAAATTAAAGATTATGGTTAATTCTCATGGTGGGGAAGGTGAGGGAAAGAATACAGAAGGGGGAAGTATATGGGTGAATAGAATGGCATTGGACAGTTTTGATTCTTATATTAGTGGTGGGTTCATGGGTTCTGGTTTTATTATTATTCATTATATATATGTCAAATGTAGTATTTTGTATTATTTAATATATCAAAAAGATAATAAGGGAAAAACAGATACATAAGTGGAAATAAGGGCAAGATATCCCCAGGTTTCTAGCTTGGGTTATGGGATCGTGATAGTATAAAATAAATAGAGACAATTAGACATTTATTCAGGAACAATGATGAGCTAAGGTTCTTGAAGCACATCTAAACAGATGGATATGCAAGCCTGCAGCTTGGGGAGAAAATCTAGGCTACATATGCAGATTTGTAAGTCATAAATATGCAGTCGTCTTTCAAACCAAAAAATGGATAAAATTACCCGGGAAGAATTAAAAACAACAGCAACAACAACAAAAGTGAAAAGAAAGTACTCCTGGGGAGCACCAGCATTGAAGTATCAGGAGAAAGAGAAGTCCATACAGAGAAGGAATGGGTCAAAAGATAGGAGGAAAAGTGAGTGGCATCATGGAGAAAGCCAAGGGGGTAAAGTTTCGTGAAGGAGGGGTGATTATCAGTGTCAGATACACCAGACCATTTACTATGGTGAGGCCTGGAGTTAAGAGGTTTGTGCTGACCTTAGCGAACTCTGTTTCAGAGCTGTGGGGACAGAAGCCAACTGAAGTGGGGAGAGGGGTCTGGGGAGCAGGACAGCAGGTACAGTGGAGGGGGTAGAGGAATGTTTGTAGAATATGAGTGTTCTGGGGTGAATAGTGCCCTCCCAAAATTCAAGTTCTCCTGGAACCTCAGTATAGCACTCTATTCAAAAATAGGATCTTTGCAAATGTAATTGGGTTAAAATCAGGAATGAAGACTAGATTAGGGTGGTTTCAAATCCAATGACTGCTGAAGTTATAAAATGAGAAAAATTTGGACACAAACACACTGGGAGAACACCATGTGACAAGAGGCAGAGATTGGAGTAGTGCATCCATAAGTCAAGCCATTGCTGACAACCACGTGAGGCTAGAAGAATGACATGGAACAGATGCTTTCCTAGAGCATTTAGATGGCCCTGCCAGCACTTCAACTTAGGCTTCTAGGCTATTGGACTGTGGAATAATAAAATTTATGTTGTTTAAAGTTACCCAATTTGGCATACTTTGTTATAGCAGCCCCAGGAAACAAATATAATGAATGATAACTGGTGTGTGATTAAATAAAGAGAGGGCTCCACTTTTTATAGGATGGATGAAACTTAGTACATTTGCAGAACAAGAGAAAGTGGCAGTATTGAAAGGTGGAGACTTGAAGAGGGGATTGGATCTTGAAGGCTCTGCCATCATGAATGGATTAATATCTTCATGGGTTAGTGGATTAATGGGTTAAATAGTCGGTTATTATGAGGGTGGAACTGATGATTTCGTAAGAAGAGGAAGAGAAACCTGAGCAGATACATTAGGAGAGCAGGAAAGGATAAAGATAAGGGAGGGATCGGGAATGCTTGGTGGAGCACAATCCTGGAAGTCCCAAGAACCATGAGCTCAGGGGTCCAGGCAGAGTTCATTGGTTTTAAAATGTAAACAGTGTACTCTGTGACTGGAAGAAAAAAAGCAGGATGGCATGAGGTGGTAGTTAGATTGTAGATAAGAGAGCAGGAAGTAAAGAAAGTGCATCCTTGATGACTTCATTTTTCTTAAAGAGATTAGTTCTTCTGCTGAGGATGAGGGTAAGGGAGGCAGTTGAGTTGGAAGTAGTAGTGGAAGTTTGGAATAGTTGTTCAAGACCAGAAAGCTGACCAGAGATTACCTATAATTGACAGTAAGTGTCCAGGTCTCAGCTGAGTTTGGAAACCATTGATTTGTATTAAAGATGTACTACACTATTGTGAGATGTTTCCAGACAGCACTCAGACTCCTGAGGGTTACAGCAGGAAAAGTGGCTCCTAGAGTTGGGATTTTATAAGATGGATGCAATGGAGGGATATTGGTACAAGGAAGAAGAGAAGAGGATGTTGGTGAGACAATGAGCTCATGACCAGCAGTGCACTCCAACCTGGGTAGAAAGGAAGAGCTAGAGGGCAGAGGGCATGAAAAACTTTATGGTGACAGTGACAAGAGCAGCCATGATGTCAGCTAGAAACATACTTTTGATCCATGTGTTTTTGACAAGGCATGGCCATTGTCATCTGTGAACATTTAGTATAACTTATACTGTACTCAGAACTAAGGTACAATAGAAAATAATAAGTGCTGAAGAGGATGTGGAGAAATTGGAACTCTTCTGCATTACTGGTAGGAATGGAAATTGGTACAGCCATTGCATGAAACAGTTTGGTGGTATCTCAAAAAGTTAAATATACAATTAACTACTATATAATACAGCAATTCTACTTCTGTGTATATACTCAAAAGTTTGGAAAGCAGGGGCTCAAACAGTTATGTGCCCACCAATGTTCATACAAGCATTCTTTACAATAGCTAAACAATTGAAACAACCTGTGTTCATCCACAGATGAATGGATAAACAAAGTATGATACATACATACAATGGAATATTGCTCAGCCATAAAAAGGAATAGAATTCTGACATTTGCTACAAAAGGATGAACTTGAAAACATTATGCTAAGTAAAATAAGCCAGCCACAAAAAGACGGTACCGTGGTTCATTATCTGTTGCCAATAATAGAATGGATATGCCAAATGGATAATAGAATGGATATGCCAAATGGATAATAGAATAGAATGCCAAAATGGGTAATTTATAAAGAAAAGGAATTTATTTTTCACATTCATGGAGGCTGAGAAGTGTAAGATCAAGTGATTGCATCTGGTGAGGACCTTCTTACTGATGGGGGCTCTCTGCAGAGTCCTGAGGTGACATAGGGTATCACACTGTTAGGGGGCTGAGTGTGCTAATGTATTTGCTCAGGTTTCACTTTCTCTTCTTATGAAATCATTAGTTTCATCCTCATGATAACCCATTAATTAACCCATGAATCAATTAATCCATGAATGTAATAATCAATTTATGAAGTCAGAGCCTTCAAGATCCGATCACCTCTTAAAGTCTTCTTCTTTCACTACTGCTGCAGTGGGGATTAAGTGTCTAACACATTCAGTTTATAGACACATTCAAACCATAGTAGACAGATTCTATATGGTTCCACTTATATGAAATACTGAGAAAAGGTAAATTCCTAGAGACAGAAAATAGAATAGAAGATACCAGGGGTTGGAGGAAAGGCAGAAGAGAGAGTTATTGTTTAGTGAGAACAGAGTTTCTGGAAGTAGTGGTAATGGTCACTGTCTTAGTCAGTTTGGGCTGCTATAACAAAATATCAGAGACTGGGTAGCTTAAACAACAGGCATTTATTTCTCATAGTTCTGGAGATTAAGATGCTAGCTGATTCAGTTCCTGGTGAGGTCCCTCTTTCTGGCTTACAGATAGCCATCTTCATGCCATGACCTCATGTGGTAGAGAGAGAGTAAGCAAGAGCTGTAAGAAGAGAGCACTGATTTGAATACTCCCCTCTCCTGACTTCATCTAAACCTAATTACCTCCCAAAGTCCCCTCCTCCTAATATGATTACATGAAAGGTTAGGGCTTCAACACATGAATTTTGGGGAGACACAGACATTCAGTCTACAGCAGTTACATAAAACTGTGAATGTACTTAATGTCACTGATTGAACACTTAAAATCACACCTATCAGAACGGCAAAAACCTAAAAACTAACAGTACCAAATGCTAGCAAGGATGTGGAGCAACAGGAATTCTCATTTGTTGCTGGTGGGAATGCAAACACAGTATAGCCACTTTGGAAGACAGTTCAGTGGTTTCTTAGGAAACTAAACATATCCTTAACATACTATCCAGCATCCTTACTCCTTGCCATTTACTCAAGTGAGGTGAAAATTTGTGTCCCTGCAGAAACTGGCACATGAAGGTTTATCACAGCTTTATTCATGATTGCCCAAACTTGGAAGCAACCAAGATGTCCTTCAGTGTTTACTTTACAGTAAATAAACTATGGTATACCCGGACAATGGAATATTATTCAGTGCTAAAAAGAAATGAGCCTTGAAGAGACAAGGAGAAAACTTAATGCATATTACTAAGTGAAAGAAATCAATCTGAAAAAGCTACATATTATATGACTCCAACTATGTGACATTCCTGAAAAGAAAAAACTGGAGAAAATAAAAAGATCAGTGGTTGCCTGGGGTTAGGGGAGAGGGAGAGATGAATGGGTGGGTCATGGAGGATTTTTAGAGCAAGAAAATACTCTGTATGATACTATATGGTAGACACAACATTTGTCAAAACCCATAGAATATACAACACCAAGAGGGACCCCTAACGTAAACTATAGACTTTGGGTGATAATGATGTGTCAATATAAGTTCATCTATTGTAACAAATGTCCTCCTCTGGTGATACATGTTGATATTGGGGTAGTGCATACACCGGGGCAGGAGGTGGGGTATATGGGAACTCTGTACTTTCTGGTCAATTTCTCTGTGACCCTAAAGCTGCTCTAAAAATGGTCTATTTTTTAAAAAAGTGAAAATAATGAATTATATTATCTCTATATAGAGATATTACATTATCTCTATATAGAGATATTATATTATCTCTATATAGATAACATATATATATATATATATATATTCACAGCAAAAAAAAAAAAATTACTAAGAGATTGTTTTCAAAACTATTGACTGTGTAAACCAGAAATAAAATTCCAAGCCACACAACCAACCGAATGGATGACTCTCAGTCAAGGGCATTCAAAAGTTAACCTGAAATACTAGTTCAGGCCATGATAGGAATGGGTGGTCAGATGTGTCTCATTGTATCTTCCTCCCGTTGGAACTCAGGCACAGCTGACCAGCATTAACATTAGAACAGAGCCCTTAGACTGACAAAACAGACCCTTTTTACAATAAGATACCAACATGATGGTTAGCAGGCCCTAAAATAAATCAAAGTATTTTACCCTAAAATACATTTCTTTGACATATTTTGAAATGGCCCTGTAAAACTGTCTCCTGTGGGGAAAATCTACATTCTGTAGAGAATGGTCTTCCCTTTCCAGGTCTTTGTCCTGATCCAGGAGAGAATTAACAGTCTGGCACCTTTTTAAGTCTGATAAGAAACATTTACAGTCTATTCTGTCTGAAGCCTGCTACCGGGAGGCTTCACCTACATAATAAGAACCTCAGCCTCTACAACCTCTTATCTTAACCCAGAAACTCCCTTCTATTGATTCCAGGTGTTTGGATAAACTTTCAACCAATTGCCAATCAGGAAATCTTTGAATCCACCCTATGACCTGGAAGCCACCCTCTCCACCCTTGCCTTTCCCAGACCAAACCAATGTACATCTTACGTATACTGATGGATGTCTTATGTCTCCCTAAAATGCATAAAACCAAGCTGCAGCCCAACCACCTTGGGCACATGTTGTCAGGATCTCCTGGGGCTGTGTCATGGGTCATGGTCATTCATATTTGGCTCAGAATAAATCTCTTCAAATATTTTACAGAGTTTGACTCTTTTCACTGGCAACTTTATTGAGAATACCTTGATTCATGGTATTCTACCAAATAATTAAAAACTATACTTTGTATTTTTGATGGTATTTTAGTTTAAATATAACCAGAAAGTTGAATAAACAGGATGCAAGAGGGGCAAAAAGACTTTGTCTAGCTTGGTCCCCTCAGTGATTTCTCTTCCCTGGAAACCTCCATTGTGGCACCTCTTTTTTTTTTTTTTTCCCCCAATTGATAGAAAACTGTTTCTCTGCTTATGACACTTGTGACACCAAATGTGTGGATTTTCTACACCAAGCAATTCTCTCAATTCTCTGGACACCAACTGGGTGTCCTACAATTTAATTCAATTCTGACATTATTCAGTTAACACAGACTCCACAGGTTGATGTCTTATTCCCATAAGACTATCCCCAGTTCAAATGCCAATCTCAGGTAGTGAGTCCCCAGGTAATCCATACTTCTGTGCAATTTGACTAGGGGTTTACATGCAAATTAGGGGTTCACATGACCCCTTCCTCAGATTCAATCATTTGCTATAACAGCTCATATATTTCAAGGAAACACTTTTGTTTACTTGTTTATTTAAAAGGATATAATAGGCTGGGCATGGTAGCTCATGTCTGTAATCCCAGCACTTTGGGAGGCTGAGGTGGGTGAATTGCTTGAGGCCAAGCGTTTGAGACCAGCCCAGGCAACATGGCAAGACCCTGTGTCTACAAAAAAAAAAAAACCCACAAAAATTAGCTGGGCATGGTGACATGTGTCTGTAGTCCCAGCCACTTGAAACGCTGAGTTAGGAGGATTACCAGAGCCTGAAGAGGTTGAAGCTATAGTGAGCCAAGATTATGCCA
This sequence comes from Macaca nemestrina, assembly GCF_043159975.1. NCBI lineage: Eukaryota > Metazoa > Chordata > Mammalia > Primates > Cercopithecidae > Macaca > Macaca nemestrina. The sequence goes on from NC_092125.1 coordinate 29,824,638, forward strand.
CTGTAAAGCCTGGACAGCAGAGCAAGGCCCTGTCTCAAAAAAATAAAAGGTTGGGGGGTGGGGATGGATATTATAAAGGATACAGATGAACGGCCAAAAGAAGTACATAGGGCGAGGTCCAGAAGTGTCTGAAGCATGAGAGATTCTGTCCCCATGTAGTTCAGGCATGTCCCCCTCCCAGCACATGGATGCATTTAACAACCTTGAAGCTCTCTGAACCCCTTCAGTGAGAGTTTTTATGGAAGTTCATTATGTAGGTGTGATTGATTAAATCATTGGCCATTGGTGATCTATATTTAGCTCCTCTCCCCTCCCTGGAGATTAGGGGGTAGGGCTGAGAATTCCAACTTTCTAGTCATGTAGTTGGGTTCTCTGGCAACCAGGGGTCAATCAAGAATCCCCTCATTAGCGTAAACTCAGGTATGGTTGAAAGGGATCTGTTATGAATAACAAATGATACTTCTCTCATCCCCATGACTCAGCAAATTCCAAGTGCTTTAGAAGCTCTGTGTCAGGCACCATGGGCAGATACCAAATACATATTTCTTACTATGTTGCATTCACCACCTGGTCCATAGAGATACTCCCTGTTGAAGTCCCCCTTGCCCTCTCAGGTGGCCCTCCTAAACAACACTTAAATGTCTTTTGGGCAGCTTCTTTCCCCACGTGGCCTGCATCTGTTCTATGGAAAATATTCACGTATTCTATCCTTTGCCCTGATGGTGCCCAGTCTACTCCCATAGGCTTGAGCTTTCTCTGGCCTAAGCCAGGCACAGAAGCCTCCGTGTCCCTCAGCTGCAGGATCTCAAGCTCTCTGAAAGGTCTCTCACTAAGCATGAGGGCAGAAGAAGGCATTTCCCTCCCTTGCCCTTCATGGGCAGAGGGTGGGGTTCACAGATCTTTACTTCTCCTGATCCTTTTGTTATTATATTCTCAGAAGTGTTAAGGGGCTTGCCATCCAAAAGACCACCAGGATGGCTAAATAGTAGAAAGAAGAGCTTTGTTAGCAATATCAGTTTGCAAATCAGGAAGAGAGTCTCTGGCATCGACCCAGGGTACTCTCCCTTTGAAGTGGGAAGGGGCAGGTTGGGTTTTATGCTCCACAGAGTTGTATTACACAATACAGTCATACACATTCAGCAAGTTTGAGGGGAAAGCTACCCATATTTACAAGAGGAGCCAAGTGCATATGCAGTGAGTAAACATGTGTAACATACATACTGTGTTGACTTTGGGGTGGGGTTTTAGCATTAAAATGAGGTAGAATTTGGCTCTTTAAATCAAAAGGCAAACTATAGGACACAAAGACAGTTTGTGCGCAACCTCTATAACATGGCTGAAATTGGCTTAAGGTTTGTAGTTGCTTATCAGAAAAAAATGTTTATAAAGCTAGCCTTCTGTTCAGTCATTGAGTCGTAGTGGTCTGGGTTGTGAATCAGAGTTAAGAATGGTCGAATAACTCCTTTTGTTATGGAGTATAGCAAGGGTGTGGTTTTTCTTGTAGCCTCAGGAATTTAGGAAGTTGTCATGCCAGCTGAGCCCTGAACCCTAGACCTGTAGGTAACTTTTGTTTCCTTAATCTTAGGGTTTGTCTTAGTTGACAAAAGGGCATCTATTTTGGTCTCTCAGATCACAGGCCCAAGAGGTAAAAAATCAGTTCTGAGTCATTTTTTTAGGTCAATTCTACATACAGCGGCAGTCTCATACTTACAGATTCCCACTGTAACTGAAATACTGTTCATGATGTGTTTGGTATGGTGTTTGGCTTGGTATGGTGAAGTGAGCTCTGGACCAGTGGTGAAATGACCTGAGTTCTTGTATTTCTACCGTCTTTTAGTTTGTGACTTTATAAATAAACTACTTTGTTGGGATACAGAAAACAATTCCCCAAAATCTAGCTTTTTGAAATACTGAGTGCTTTGAAAATGGAAAGGCCTTGGAAATAGGCCTCAGAACCAAGGTCTCTCTCTGACTTTCCTCTGCCTCTCATCCTCCTTTTTTTCCCAGGAAGAAGAGGGGGAGAGACTCTCTCTGGAATTTCCTTATCTAAGAAAGTGTATTTCACAAAGAAGTGCAATTGTTTTAAAAGCACCCTCCCTAGAAATCTCATCAAATAGCTAGGAAAAATCAACCTTCAGAGAAACAGAAGGGACTGGGAATCGTCACCAAGTCAACATGCCCAGACAGACTTTTCATCTGTTCTTCTGAGTGCAGCTCCAAGAAATTAACTGGGGAAATTTATTTGCATAATAAGACCACCTTTGTTCCTGTGCAGTTCTGCCCACCCCTTACCTTCCCATAACTTGTTCCATCCAGCTTTCAAAGAGAATCATTTACAAAATAATATATACCTCACAGGTCCATATATCTCTCCTCTATGAAGAGAGATTTGAAGCCTCAATCATCTGGACCGTCTTTGAGTCTCATACTTTGTATATTGCTTCTGCGTTTATGCAAATTAAATTTTGTATGCCTTTTTCTCCTACTAAACTGCCTTTTGTCAGCTTATTTTCAGCAAACCTTCAGTGGGCACAGAGGAAGTCTTTCCTCCGCCCCTACAACTTAATCTCTTTGATGATCACTTTCTATAAAATGGTTTTGAAGATTGAATGAGATAGAGCAAATGAAGATGCTTTGAATGTATATATGTGCTAAACACATGAAAAATGCTCTGTTGTTAGTTCAAAGCACTTTCTCTTCTATTGAGGCTTCTAATCAGTATGATTCTGTGATGACAGAAACTCAAAAGCTTACCTTTTTTTTTCTTCTGGTACTGAAAACTTCCATCTTGTCAAAAGACAAAATTACAACAAATGTAGTTTAAAGATCTTAACTGGCTTTTATTTGTGATTCTAGAATCAGACAACACTTCATTTTACAAAATAAAATGAGTGTTCCAATGAATTGAGCAGAGGTTGGTTTTATAGACAGAAATGGACTAAGAAGGCAGAAACAGAAAACCAAAAAAGTCTGGGTTGTTTCAAGGTTACTTTTCTTGCAAAGGTTAAAGCAGAGGGCACTTCATTATCATGCCAGCTAGCACTGGCTTGTTTGGAAATTTGGCTATTATCTCTCTCTCCTGATTTCTTGCAAGGTCGGATAAATAACTTAGTTTTGGCTTGGTGGTGTGGAACTTTAACTTGAGTTACCCCATTTTGTTTTGGTATGTGTTGGGCTTAGTGCAGGAGCTCAGTCCAAACCAATGGCCTCCTATAACAGTCTTAAGGAATTATAGTTGGAGTGAAAGTCCATTCTTCTGTCCCATTTGCTTACTAACCTATACTAAGGAAAAAAAAAATGGGACTTTAAATTTAAATATTGTTTTTAATTTTCTGTTGGAACAAATGAGTGATTGCTGTATAAAGGTGCATTTCAAGTACCAAATGCAAAATTATGCTATTGTTGTGTTGTTCAAATGTGAACTTTAGTGGTTACAGCTGAAACTTGTAGAGACGTCTCAGATTCTGCCTTCAATTGGCTCATTCAGCTTTGATGGAAAAACACTTTATTTCTTAGAAAAGCTAGAATAACTGTTATCATTACTTTAATAATGACACTTACACAGGCTTTAGCGTGTACATGCTTACTGGGCACTTGTCTAAGTGCTTTCCAAATGTGGGGACAGAAAGGGGGTGATCCCTTTGCTCCCCATCATGGCTGACAGTCCTATAACAAGTGACAGGTTAACAAGAGAAAAGCATAATGATTTATTAATGTGTATAAGCATGGGAACCAACAAAAAATAGGAAAGCTCAAAGAAGGGCCACATGGTTGATGCTAAAATACCCTCCTTACTGGGTTAAGGGAAGTGGAGGTGTAGGAGTAATTGATTTTTAGGGGGAATGAATGAGCACAAAGAACAGTGATAAATTATAGTCAGGATGAAGTTCCAATGAGCTCCGAGCAAGGCAGTGGGAACGTGAGGGGCTGAACTTCACTGTGAACAAAAGTTGTCTTCTTATGCAGGTGGTGTCTCCCAGGTAATCTCTGGAGCTGCCCTTAGAAGAATAGATGAGAAGTCTCTCTGGACATGGCGATGACTCCTAGTCTCTTCATTGGGATTCCTAGAAATGGGGGATCTTAAGAAAATTGCATTTCTTTGGTAAAGAAGCTTTCTTAGTCATATAAAGGAAATTCTAGGAAGAGTCTCTCCCAGTGTGCTTCAGCAGAAAAAGAGATTAAACAGATAGGCAGGTGAAGGCCAGAGAGAGACCTTGGGGCTGCTGCTTTAGTTCAGCATGTCAAAACGCCATATTTTGAGGTATTGTTCTCTAGGCCCTAATAAATATATCGTCTTATCTAATTCTCACAACAATCCTAGGAGGTAGCTGACATTATTCCCATTTTACATAGAGGAAACTGAGGCACAGAGAAATTACAGTTTACCCAGGACAATCAGGGTTGTTTGGAGTATTAACATGAAATAATGTGTGTGAATTAAAGCTTGGTGTATAGTACAGCAGATTCTCAGTCATTTTTAATTTACTCTAAGGGTCAAGAGTTAGTAATTATAGAAGTCCATGTGACTTTGGGGCTTTCATTGGGCAAAACCACAAGTTTTGGAGGAAACAGATAAACATAAGCACTTATTCTTATTTGGCATAGATAGTTCCTTTCTTCTGCATCCTACTGCTATTTTCACTTTATAGATGGAATACTTTGAGGCAGGAAAAATCATTATATCTTGAAATAATTTTTAAAACAATCCAATAACAAACTCAGAACTACTGAAGAATAATAAAGGTAAGACAATATATATTAAAAATTGTAAGGGTAACATTTTTTGGAAATTGACTTTTTTTAGCTATATGGGATATTATTATTATTATCATGATCATTATTAGTTCCATTTTACATAGGAAGAAATTGAAGCACAGAGAAGTTACAGGTTAGCCAGGATAATACCTATTTTCCAGAACTTTTGTGGGGTATTAACAGTACTTAATGTGTGTTAATTTACATACTAACTTAGGTAACAGATGTATTTTAAGAATATGTATATAAAATATGTTTTTGGATTCAAATTTGATTTTAAATATGATAAATACAAATATTTTTGCTAAGATATATAATTATCCTCCTAATTATTTTTAGGATAAGTATGAACTTTTATATGCAATGCAGTTCCATCTTATGTAAGCGCTGTATTCTAAAATTAGTTTTTAAATCAAATATAGGGTATAGTAAGAATCACCATTAGGACCACTGAGCTCAATATTGTATATGTGATGTGTATACAACCAACATTCCTTCTAACTTTTACTGGTCACTGTTTTTCAATGGGTCTCAATTGTTTTTTTTAAAGTTTCTTCTTTCAGGATGTTAAAAAGAAGTATCAAGTAGCTATTATCAGAATTCAGTTTTGTTTTTTGTGAAAATCTCTTTCCCTGACAGGTTATAACAGTCCAATGATGTGCTTGTCAAATTTCGGCATTACTTTTATGTTGAACATTTTTAAAAAAACTATAACAGTAGCCTACATTTTAAATATACTTAGTATGCAATGCAATGGGCATTGTGCTAAATTCTTTCTGTGCATTATCTTATTTACCATTTAACCACAAAGAGGAATGCATTCTGTCTCTTACACTTCTTAGTAAATGCTTTATGATTTCACTCATTAATTTCACACATTTTTATTTTTAAAAATGTGGTATGTGTTGTTATTTGCCCAGCCGTATATATCCTGTTTCCTTTTGTTTTTTCTCTTTGGTGCTTTTGTTAATCACTTGTTTATAGTTTTAAATGTTCTCTTTTCTCCTCTTGGTTTTTTCCCAATTATATGAAATCTCCTAAGTGTAATTCAGATTCTACCCTTTCTATAAATCCTTTACAGACCACTCTACCCTAAAAAGACCCCTCCCTTTGTGAAATCTACATAGCATTCATTTGACAATTATTCATTAAGCTGTTTATCTTGAAATTTTATTTAAATCTTTTGCTTAATTTTCACAAGTTTGTCTTCTTTTCCAACTTTGGTAAGTCCTTCAATTATGAAATATAGCTTAACACTTTGTTTCCCTATACTAGTGGTTGTTTAATGAGTAGCAGATTTTCATATGGCCTGAAAACTCCACTCCCAATCGAAAGGATATATTACAGAATGGAAAATAATCTGAATTCTGTAACCTAAGAAGCAAAATAGTCTGAATTCTGTAACCTAAGAAGCACAATGTGTAATTGCAGGCTTGCTCAAAAAACAAACAAACAACAACAAAAAATATCAAAAACAACAACAACAACAAAAACCCCCCAAACCCCCGAGAAGACCTTATTACAAAAGCCAAAACAGGTTTTGGGAAATGGAAAATACAATATTTTCATGGTATTAAGCTTCATATGAAAATGAAGTCCAGACAGCAACAACATACTCTTTAAGAGTCTTATCGTGAGCTAGTCTGTATAAATGACTAGACCAGAAGGGGAGGAGATGGCTCATAAAAAGATCTGCTCCTAAAAAGAAAGTCTCAGAGATTTTGCTCCAGAGTGTTGGTTCATACTGAAAGAGGAAAAGAACATTAGACGTTCTAAAACGCTGAAAGAGGCATTCAAGACCTCATAGTCTTTGAAAAACAGCACATAGTTCAGTTTTGACTTGGAATCATTCATTCATTCATTCATTTTTTTCTTGTAATCATTCCTGTATCCTTAAGGAATGTTAAATCAAAGTTGTAGAAGACATAGTCCCTACTCTCTAAGCACTTTCATTGTAGCATTGGAGATAAAACACAAACAAGTAGTTACTATGCTGTAGAAGGCATAATACATGTTACGTGAATAGCCTTGAACATGTTACTTAGCCTCCTGGGATTTAGTTTCTTTATTTGTAAGGAGCAAGCACTGGCTTTGGTAGAAAATCTTTAAGGCCGTTTCTACATGCAAAATCACATAAGTAGTACATTCACAAGATCTTGAAAAACTTTAGAGGAGAAGCACATTCCTTGCAGTGGAGAGATCAAGGGAAATTTCTTAGTGGAAATGATATTTGAAGAGGGCCTTGTTAGGTTGTTTTGAAAGGCATAGACGATGATAGTGATAAAACCAGTTATTGAGTGTCTGCTGTGCACAAGGCAGTATGTGAGGCACTTTAAATACAGATTCCTAGGCCGGGCGCAGTGGCTCACACTTGTAATCCCAGCATTTTGGGAGGCCGAGGCGGGCGGATCACCTGGGGTCGGGCGGTGAAGACCTGCCTGATCAACATGGAGAAACCCTGTCTCTACTAAAAATACAAAATTAGCTGGGCGTGGTGGTGCACGCCTCTAATTCCAGCTACTTGGGAGACTGAGGCAGGAGAATCGCTTGAACCCGGGAGGCGGAGGTTGCGGCGGGCCGAGATTGCGCCATTGCACGCCAGCCTGGAAAACAACAGCGAAACTCCATCTCGAATACAAACGAACAAACAAAAAACAAAGAAACAAACAGACAAAAAACCCCATATTCCTGTGGGGAAGAGGGTGGAGCAGAGTTATCTCTCAATACCCTGAAGTTATTTGTACAATTTTGTGTACATGTAAGTTTGTACATTTTTATGGGGAAAGTTTCCATGGCTTTTCTCAAATGCTTAAAGTAGTCCATAACCCCAGAAACAAGAACCGCGGTATAAAGAGTAGGAGATAAGATTCCTGTATTTTCGAAAATGCCCATGTGTAGGGGGCGGGGGAGGACGGATAGTGGTGCTGGTGGACAGAAGGAGCAGTTGATAACAAAGAAGATGTTAAAAGCTAAGAATTGGAATCAAAGCCCCTGGGAGGGGAGAGCTTGAAGTAGTGAGACACAGTTAATGTGGGGTGGCTAACAGATTGTAACCGGGAGTCAGAATGTCTGGATTTAAATCTTGAACTGACATCTCCTACCTGTGTAACCTAGGCAATTCGTTTAACCTCTTTGAGACTAAGGCTTTTGCTATTTAGATTAATTGTTACAGATTTACTCTCTCTCTCTCTCTTTTTTTTTTTTTTTAAAATTAAGGGTTTACTATGTGTTAAATGCCTTCATTCATATATTCTTTGATACGGTATGAATTTGTTGAGATCCTATACCTAGTTACTGGGAGAATTTTGGTGAATGAAGCAGAAGTATTTATTCTTTTGCCCTCACTGAAACCTATGAAAGAGACACTATTTTGCAGTAGAGGGAACTGAGGCTTGGGGAAGTTAAGTGATTTCTCAGTCTTGTGATAAGGAAATTGCAGAACCTTCAAACATGGGTCTGACTCCAATTTTTTTTTTTTTTTTTTTGAGACAAGATCTTCCTCTGTCACCCAGGCTGTGGCATAATCTTGGCTCACTGCCGCCTCCACCTCCAGGGCTCAAGTGATCCTCCCACCTCAGCCTTCCAAGTAGTTGGGTCTACAGGCATATGCCACTATGCCTGGCTAATTTTTTGTATTTTTGGTGGAGACAGGATTTCACCATGTTGCCCAGGCTAGTCTTGAACTCTTGAGCTCAGGAGATCAACCCGCCTCGGCCTCCCAACACGCTAAAATTGTAGGCATGAGCCCCGACTCCTGGCCCAAAGTCTTAATCACTAGTGTTTTTTACTTCAGAATACTGTAGGCATGGCTGACTCTTGTGAGAATGTTAACAAGGGGAAACTTACTTTATTTCAGGAATAATTTGCATATAAACTCAAAGGTTGAGAGAGGGATGCTACAGATATTTTGGATAGACTCTTCTAACTTTATGAAACTACTAAGAAGTATTATTAAATAATGGAGTATTTCAAATCAGTTATTCATATGATGACACAATCAGATCACTGAGTAGTCACTATACTGTTACTGAAACTGCATTTTTCATTGTGATCTATGTTATTCGTATTAAGGACCCTCTAAAATGAGTGCGCTTGCTTTTCAAGTAAGATAGATTTTTTTCTCATATATTTTTCACTGATTGTCCATTTTTCTACTCCCATAATTTTATCTATTTTGCAAAAGAAATGAATTACTTTTCATATTTAAGCCCCTTTTAAGGGAGGTGGGTGTCCTTGTGAGTTTTCCATTAAGTTCCAATTGAGAAAATTAGTGACTATCATAGCTAAGTATTAATTTACATACAAATTGAGTTGAAGAAAACCAAAATTTCAGAGTTTTGGATCTGAACTTTAATTTGTTTTCTTTATAGGTGCATTTCTGTTAGCATCATTTAAACTGACTGCATAATGCATTAGGTTTTACTGAGTGCTGGCTATTCTTTCAAGAATTATCTAAGGGAAACTTCTAAATATTTTAAGTTTATTTATCCCAATTTATATAATTTATACACTAATTGACCTGTTTCATTAATTGAGTTTTCTTCATACTAGGGACAAAATTTGGTTTTCTTTTTGCTCCCTATCCTTCTTCCCCTCTTATTCTTTTTTTTTTTGAGTTGGGGTCTTGGTCTGTCACCCAGGCTGGAGTTCAGTGGTGAAAACATGGCTCACTGCACCCTTGAACTCCTGGACTCAAGCAATCCTCCTGTCTCAGTTTACCGAATAGCTAAGACTGCACATGCATGCCACCATGCCTTGCTAATGAAAAAAAAGATTTTTTTTTTTTTTTTTTTTTTTTAAAACAGGGAGTTTTGCTTTATTGCCCATTCTGGTCTTGATCTCCTGGCCTCAAGTGATCCTTGTGTCTTGGCCTCCCAAAGCACTAGGATTACAGGCATGAGCCACTGCACCTGGCCATTGTTTTCCTTTTTAAAAAACTTTTCAAGAAATGATTGGGTTGACTCTATTGCCTGAGCCATAGAATTATTTCTACCACTTCTAAGCAAAGGCATCTTGTCAGATGAAGTGGCTTGGCATTTTAGTTTTATATAACCAATTTTCATATCGTGTCCAAGAATTTACATGATATTTACAAGATAAAATCTTTATTTTCATATGTTTAGACCTTTCAATGTAAGAATATGTACTCTTATTATCAAGTTATACTGTACAGACTAGGTAGATGTTGCTTGAGACATAATTGATAATAAACATTTTTGTAGGGCTCCAAACAAAACTTAACTGACTTCTCTATTAGGAAAGCATTTAGAAGCGATATCACTCCCAGTTATAAGAATCTGTGATTTTGTTAAAGTTTAATACATTTATCAGAGTAAGCATCATGGGAACATACTTGTGCTTTTAGCAAAACATGTTGTGGGTATATATGTGCAAACTTGGGCCAGAAGAGGAAAATTTTTCTGAATGATGTTACAATGTTGTAGATAAAGATTTAAAAGATAGATTGTTTTGTAGAAACTGACAAGCTGATTCTAAAATTTATGTGAAAATAAAATAACCCAGAATAGCCAAAACAACTTTGACAAATAACACTGAGGTTGGAGAATTAACGTTATCTGATATCATTATACAGGTGCCATGGTTTGTGCCTGTATTCCTAGCTAGTAGAGAGACTGCTTGAGCCCAGGAGTTCAGGCTGTAGAGCGCTATGATTGTGCCTGTGAATAACCATTGCACTTCAGCCTGGGCAACTTAGCAAGACCCTATCTCTTAAAATGAGGGCTTATAAAGTTACGATAATCAATGATGTGGCATTGGCATAAAGAGACAAATAGATCAATGGAACAGGATAGATTCAAAAAATGGATCTACACATATGTAGACAATGGATTTTAGACAAAGGCACAAAGGCAATTCAGTGGAGAAATGGTAGTCTTTCCAACAAAGGTTACTGGAAGTAAACTTGGATTAATAACTTCCACCATATACAAAAATTAAATTGGCTGTTTCTAGCTGCTAACAACTTCCAGGAATTTGGTATGACGACTGTAGTAGTCTGTTCTCATGCTGCTAGTAAAGACATACCCGAGACTGGGTAATTTATAAAGGAAAGAGGCTTAACTGACTTACAGTTCCACATGGCTGAGGAGGCCTCACACTCATGATGGAAGGTGAATGAGGAGCAAAGTCACATCTTACATGGTGGCAGGCAAGAGAACATGTGCAGGGGAACTCCCTTTTATAAAACCATCAGATCTTGTGAGACTTCTTCACTATCATGAGAACAGAATAGGAAAGACCCAACCCCATGATTCAATTACCTCCCACTGTGTCCCTACCATGACATGTGGGAATTATGGGAGCTACAACTCAGGATGAGATTTGGGTGGGGACACAGTCAAACCATATCATTGACATTTAAGGAGCTTACCAAAAACACACTAAAAATTTCCTTTAAATATTTAGATGAAATAATGTTGGTGGCAACTTGTGTATAACATTATATACTCATAGAAAAAGTTTTTTGTGGTTGAATTTTTGAGATATTATAATGTATCCAGCAATGCATATTGCAACTCTAATATTTTCTTTAAAAATTTTTAGTTACGTATATACATACTTACAGTTCTGATACAGCTACTACTTACATGTCATTTATAAATTTTATTCCTAGTGGCCAAGATTCTGTGGGGAAATAATATTTTCATTTTGTAAATCTTAGACTTCCTATTGTATTTTTTGTGTTGAAATCTGATTATTTGAATTTTCATGACAAAGTCTCATCATTTTGCTTTTAATTACTCTATAGATTTTTATTTGGCAGATCATCTTATTTTTCATTATTAAAACAAGGACTGACATTTGCTGTCTCAGAATTAGTACATTCAATTATTCTTAAAAACATTGGAATAGCTCCTTATTCAGAAACTCTTTTTGATATTTCAGTTTCTAAACTTAGCTGATTATCAAGAGGAAGCAAAAAGATCCTTGAGTACCCAACTGATATTACAAAGTCTTTGATGTAAATCTCATGCATTAGAGGGTCCCAGCCTTATTCTGGCCTTTCCAGCCTTATTTTAGACTTAGACCATGCATACTGGGTTATTGGATTTCTCAGTCTAGGGTAAAATATAAAACCACAAATGAGAATGGGAATATGACTTAAAAACAGATGTGTTGCCAACAGTGAGAAGTGACAACTGTAAACGTGATAGCAAGGGAAGAGACACAAGGGAGAAAAAAAGCATAAAATAGCACATAAAATACTTTTAAGTAAACAAAGTAATCTATAGCAAAAATCATTGAAATAATAAAAAGTGTTTAAATTTTCTATCCAGTTGGAATTGGATAGAAATTCAACATGTATTATCTGGTTTCCTACATCCTTAAAATTAACTTACCTTGCCCTTTCAACAGCTTTTGACATTATCAATTACTCTTTGGCTTATATGCCAAATATTCCTGGTTTTCCTTCTATCTCTTTTTTCACTCTTTCAGGCTCCCTTGCCAATGCATTATCTTCTATCTGGCCTCTAAGGTTACATCTGCCCAAGGCTCCTTTTTGGTTGTCATTTCATATTCTCCCTTTGACAATGTCTTCCACACTGTGGCTTCAATTACAACCTAAACATTACAACTCTCACATGTTTAGCTCCTGGGCTAAACTCCAGACTCATATTTTTAACTGACTGCTTGAAACTCTACTTGGATATTTCAAATGTATCTCAAGCTCAGCATGTCAAAAGCCATATTTATAAACATTTTTTTCTCCTTATCCACAAACCTCAAACCTCCTCCAAGGTTTATTTGTTGATTCCTTCAGTCATCTACTCATTCATTTATTTATTCCTCAATTCTACAAATATGCAACTTGTTTAGGTACTGGGAATATAGCAGGGGTAAGACAGATAATGCTCCTGTTCTCATGGTGCTTATATTCCAGTGGATGAAGACAGACAATAAAAGACAAATACGAAAAACTTTAGACAGTGACCATGTGCACTGAAGAAAAAGAATTGGGCAATGTAATAGGATATGACTAAGAGATGCTACTTTACTTTGTCTGGTCAGGGAAACCTCTCTAAAGAGATGATATTTTGGATGAGTAAATGACAGGAAGGAGCCACACATGCAGACACTAGAGGGACGAACATTCCAGAAGAGGAGCAGCTTATAGAGAGGCCCTGAGGTAGGAAGGGACTTGGTACTCTTGAGCTGCGGAAGGGAGGCCATTGCAGGCAGAGTGAATGAGCAGGTAGGGTGGAGGTAGTGATAGAGATGGCATCAGAGGCAGATGGGTGGCAGACTGTATCGGACTTTCTAGAGTAGGCCAGGGTGAGGAATCTGTATTTTTCTAAATGTACTGGAAAACCAGTAAAAGTCTTTAAACAGGGGAGAAGCATGATGTGATGTATGTTTTAAGGAGATCTTTCCAGCTACTGGGTGGAGAATGGATTCAGTGGAACAAGAGTGGAGTCAGAAAGACCAGTTAGGCTATTTTTTCGGTAGTACAGGTAAGAGGTGCAGCAGGCTTAGAAGCAGCATGGCCATAGTGGAGGCAGTGAGACAGTGTTTGGAAGAGAGTTGAGGAAAGGAAGCTTTGAACAGGTGATTTTTGAGATATCTGTTAGACATCTGAGTGAAAATATCAATTAAGCATTAGAATTAGATATAGACAAATCTGGAATTCAAAGGAGAGGTGAATGTCTGAGATGTGAATTTAGAGGACATATGTAAAAAATTTTAAGGCAATGAGATTAGATGAGAGCACTTAGGATAGAGATGAAAAAGAGGATAAGAAGGTCTAGAAATAACTCTGGTGCTAAGATTTGGAATATAGTTTATCTCTTGATTGTGTTTTACGTGGAAATAAACTATGAGTATGAAATAGAGTTGATTTTTGTTATACTCTTCGAGCTCCTTTGGAAAAAAATATAGAACTAAGTTGAGCTATGTAGGTATCAACAGCTGCTAGATTCTGATTGTTATTTTGGATACTTGTGGTAGAATATTCCATAAAAGTCCCCCATCTCTGGGGATTTCTGTAAATGCTGGCCTTGGTCTTGTCCACTAGCACTATTCCAGTTACATGGGGCCCCTTAACCTTCACCTCTTGGCTCAGCCTTATCCAGGCTTTAGAAGCAGAAGAAAACTGTAAAGGCTGTTGTTCAGCAGTAAATTTCAAGATGGCACTGATATTAATTTCTCTTGACCCTGAATACTGTTCAACTGGCTTCGGCTTTGTATCTTGACAAAATAGCTCTGCCTTCCATTCCATGACTGAATTTGCATCTTGGTTTTCAGCCTCGTTTGCATTTGGAGTTTTGTTTTAATTTCCTACTTTGTCTTGAGAGTACCAGAGCCCTGATCTTAAACCCTGGTCTGTGTCTGGTCTGATACCTGCTTGGCACCAGCTTTTTGTCTTTTATGAAATCTTGGCACCCCCTGACTTACTCGCATCTCACCCTATTGTTCTTAACTCTCCTACTGAGACCTCTACCTTTTACCCACTGCAGAACTCCCTGAGGGTAATTGTTTGCTTCTTTAGATTTCCTTTTTTCTTTGATTGCTAGACTTTCCCTGTTTATCTTAGCAATACAGTTGAGTTCTGTTTCATATCTGGGTCCTATGTAATTAATATATAACTAAACTAAAATTCTAGGATCTTGCCTTCAATTTGGAATGACTTGATGGGAGCATTTAGAAATTACTACTTTTAATTAACACATAATAATTATACATATTTATGGAATATAGTGTGATATTTCAGTACATATATACCATGTGTAATGATCAAATTAGGGTAGTTAGCCTATCCATCACCTCAGACACTTAGCATTTCTTAGTGTTGGGAACATTCAAAATCTTCTCATCTAGCTATTTGAAAATGTACAATTTATTATTCTTAATTGTAGTTACCCTTCAGTGCTACACAATCCTAGAATTTACTACTCCTATCTAGCTGTACTTTTGTATCTGCTCCCCAACCTCTCCCTATCTCCTTTGCCCCCAACACTTCTCAGTCTCCAGTGACCACTATTCTACTCTCTAATTCTAAGAGATCAACTTTTTTTTTAAGCTGTCACATATGAGTAAGAACATGGAGTATTTATTGGAAGCATTGTTATATCCAAAGTGGACTGCTTTAAAGAAGAAATAAATCTACAGATGTCCTTTTTTTTTTTCTTTCTTTTTCTTTTGAGACCGAGTCTCGCTCTGTCAGCCAGGCTGGAATGAGATGGCATGATCTAGGCTCACTACAACCTCCACCTCCTAGGTTCAAGTGATTCCCCTGTCTCAGCCTCCTGAGTAGCTGGGATTACAGGCACCTGCCATCACACCTGGCTAGTTTTTGTATTTTTGGTAGAGATGAGGTTTCACCATGTTGGCCAGGCTGGTCTCGAACTCCTGACCTCAGGTGATCCACCCGCCTTGGCCTCCCAAAGTGCTGGGATTATAGGTGTGAGCCACCGTGCCCGGCCTACAGATGTTCTTTACTCTAAATGTAATAGGCATTAGGGAAACACAGAAGAGTAAAATGTATCTCTGCCTTTGAGGAAATATGTTTTTAAATATAATCATACATCAATGCTCTATATAGCCAGTGAATTCAGCTTGTTGCATTGAAAACAGTCCCTTATGTATATGACCCCTGTACTCTGTTTTCACTGGAGCCCTGTGCTCACAAAACATTGCTATTAGAAATAAGAAAACTCCAGTTAAAATTTTGAGGAACCTCGATTCTTAGAATAAAGATGGACAAGAGATTATGTTCTAGTGCTCTGTAATTATTCCTTTCTACTTAACCTCGATTAATGAAAAGATATACATATTTTTCCCCATGGAAGGGGCATAGTGGAAATATTTAAATTCTTATGGTCATGCTGTGCTTTTCACAGATGATTGGAACATTGCCCAGGCATAAACCCGTCTCATCCTTCCCCCAAACAATTTGTCAGTTGTTTAACCTAGCATAATTTGTTTTTCATGACCAGTAAAAATGACAGTGCTAAAATGTTTTAAAAGGAAATAAAAATAAAATAGAGTTATAGCTCTGATTTTTTAATATTCCCCTTTTTTCCTCCCTAATCATTCTTTGATATAGTAATGTATCTTAACCTTTGCTTCAATTGTAGGCTATTTTTAACATGGTAAAAACAGAGAAAATAATCAAAACTAGGAGTTTTATTTTGTGAAACTAAAAACAGAAATTTTATTTTGTGAAAATGAAACATAAATTTCAATAAGACAGGTTATGCTGCAACAGAAAAGAATTTCGTGGATGCATTATCACGGTTTCAATGCTTACGTACACATAACCTTCGTCCTTTGTATGACTTTGTGGCTAGGAGATTTAATACACTGACTACTCACATTGATGCTGGGCTGAAGCCTCAAGTTGTTTGAGGAAAAGACCATTTCATGTGCCCAAATATGAAACATTTAGAATGAAAGGAATACTGAGAACATGTCAAGAGAGCTCATGCCACTGGAAATTGTACCTTTCTGTGAGAAAGAAAGTATCTCAAAACTATAAGATGAGATTGTGTAACGTTCAGACATGTTAGTTCACCATAGTATAAAAATATGGTAAACCATAGTTTACCACGGTATACCATAGTAGAAGACACACATTTAGCAGCTCTTAAAAGGTCTAGCTATTGATCAGCTAGTGCAATTCGTTCTATAGAGTCTGACTTAGATGCTAGAATTTCCTTCATCCTCAAACTACAATTATCATCATAGAGACAAGGGGATATGGATCTATGAATCTCTGGAGCTGGGTAGAGGATGGATTACAGGTAGCCCTTTCCTGAAAAGCCAGGTCAGCTGGTTTTGCTGAATTTTCCATCCTGTAGGTGGAATTCTTTTCCAGGAAGCTCTTTGGTTCCCATAGAAAAGAGTATTTTGTGGTTCCTACCCTATTGGTTTTCCAGATATGCTGGGGCAGGTCTGAACCCCAGTGATTGACATAGATTAGACCCAAATTGTCATACCTGCTGTGATTACTCTGAGGTCACTCATTTAGGATCACTTTTTGCGTGTGTGTGTGTGTATAATGTATTTTGTACTTATACAGTACTATAGTAGTATATAAACTGTATAATAGTACTTATACAGTTTAACCAGTGAGATGGTTAAATGGTTAACAAGTAAACCACCTAGTTAACCAGTAAAGATATAAAATGACCTCAGACAAATATAATCAATCCCTACTGTCCCCTGATGAATTTCACAGGCTCCCACCACCATTAGTTCTACCTATTCATCTCACCCATGCTCATTGTTCTGCCTTCTTCCTGTTCCTATGGATGCCCTGGCATGTTTGTTTGTTTCTTTCTGGCCTCCTGTTCCCCTCCCCTCAGACATCACTTCAGCATTTGTGTCTTCTCACTTCACTTATCCTGGGTGTCACCATTTCAGCCTATGAACATGCCATTAATTTGCTATCTTTACAAAATTCTCTCTTGACTTTACATACCTCTGTAGCTGCCCTCTCCCTTCTCTCCTCTTCTTTACAACAAAACTCCTTAAAGAACTGTTGGCTGGGCACAGTGGTTCACTCCTATAATCCCAGCACTTTGAGAGACTGAGTTGGGAACATGACTTGAGGCCAAAAGGTCGAAACCAGCCTGGGCAACACAGTGAGACCTCATCACCACAAAAAATAAATAAAAGTTAGCCAGATGTGATGGCACACTGCCTGTAGTCCCAGCTACTCCAGAGGCTAAGGTGGGGGGATCACTTGAGCCCAGGAGTTCGAGGCTGCAGTGCGTAATGATGGCACCACTCTACTCCAGCCTGGGTGACAGAGTGAGACCCTGTCTCAAAAAAAAAAAAAAAAAAAAAAAAGAATTATTCTATAATCAGTCTCTACTTGGTTTCTTCTCTTCTCTCTTCAACCTCCTCCTGAAGGATCCTCAAGTTGCTAAATTCTAAGATCCAGTCTTAGTCCTCCTGTTACTGGACATGTTATTGGACATGTTGTAGGCAGGGTTGGATGGAGTAGGTCTCCTCTTTTCTTGGCTTTGTTTTCCCCTTACTGTTTTCTCCTACCTTCTAAGTCTCCATTTCCTGACCCCTAAACTTTGGAAAACCCAGGGCCTGGTACTCTGACCTCTTCTATAACTCTTGCTTAGTGATCTCATCACTTGCCTGACTTGAATGACTCCCAAATATATATCTCTCACTTGGACTTCTCCGTGAACAAAAGATGCATATATCTAGCCCTGAAGACATTTTTATACGAATTAGAAAAAACTGCCCTTTCCTCAAGCACATGACTGCCATCTTCTGGAAATTTTTCAGAGTAGAGACACCTATCCAAAGACTGAATGTGAATGGTGTCTCCTTCAGCTGTGTTGTCCTCAACCTTAGAAGTGCTTTTTCTCAACTTGGCTGGGTGTGTAATGGGTATCACAAGCTTAATAGGTCCCAACCCACATCCCATCCCATCCCCTCCCATCCCATCCCATCCCATCCCATCCTCTTCCCTTCAGTCTTTTCTATTTCAAACATTTTCTGGTGGCTGAGGTCAAACTCTTTGAAGTTATCCTTGATGCTTCTCTTTCTCTCATTCCCCAGCTTAAATCCTTCAGCAAATTCTGTTGGTTTTTTCTTCAAAATACATTAGAATTTAACCACTTATCACCACCCTACTGTTGTCACCCTGGTCCAAGCCTCAGCAGCTCTCCCCGGGATAATTCCAGTAGCAAGCTTCCTTTCTCGCTCCTCATGTCTGTCCTCAACACAGCAGCCACAGTTGTTTCAAACCTAGGTCACAGCATGTTTCTGCTCTACCCCAAATCCTTCAGATGCTCTACCAACTCACTCAGAAAAATCAAAATCCTTAAAACAGTCCATGGGCCCTCCACATCCAGGCCTGTCTACAGCACTGGCCTTGTTTCCCACCTCCCTCCCCTCCACACCGCCTGGTGCTCCAGCCACATGGACCTGGCTCTCCCTCAACATGCCGAGCACACATCTGCTTTAGGCACTCTGCCCGGATGCCCTTCCATACAGTACGACCTGCTGCCTTCCTTTCTTGAGTCATTGCTCAAAGGTCACTTTACCCTGTCATGGAAGCCTTCCTCATCTATACCACATAACCAAGCAACCCCTTTCCCAAAGCATTTACTATCCCCCTGCTATTTTATTTTCTCCATAGCACTTAGCATCAGACACACACACATTGTTTACTGTTTTACCTGATTAGAATTTAAGGTTCGTGAGCCTAGAGACTTATTTTCCCCCCTTTACTATATCCCAATTTCTAAAACAGTTCTTGGCAAGTAGAGTGATCTCAAAAAATGTTAATCAAATAAATAAATGAGTATAGGTATCCTTGGATTTGTCTTGGGGACACTATCCTCAACAAGACACTGCAAATTGACCAAGGGGTTGACAAAATAAAAATACACAAAGGTTTGAGATGGTCCTGCACAATTATCATCTCTTGATTCCAAGATAAAAGTATTTTCAAGAGTTTGAGAACTCATTTAAATCTAATTTGAAAATAGCATTGGTTTTACACCCTTCCGAAAGGGCATGTTTCCTACAGAGAAAGCAAGTAGGTGCCATCTAGTGGCAACAAAGGAGGTCCACATTTATGTTAACTGAAATGTATCGATTAGCAATGATTGAAAATGTAGTTCCTGATCCAGAAGCTTATGAACTGTATGACAGAACAGTTGTGATAGCCATAAGTTCTCAAGGGTGCACTTTCCACGGAATAGGTGGCATTGAAAAAAACACAGTTCTATTTCTTCTAAATTATTTCTAATTTTTCCATTTAATTTTTGCTTGTTTTCTGGGATCTGATTTCTTTTTTTCCTTTGTTTTTCTTCCTGTTTTGTCCTCTACTTATCTATATACTCTTACATTCACATGGTACTGGCCTAAGCATTGAATGGGTAATAAAATGAAGGCTCCATCTTCTGGGAATTTATATTCTAATAAAGACACTGCCTGTGAGGGTAAGTGTAGAAGAACATGCCTGATCTTGATGAACTGATCGCTTCAGGCCAGATTTCTGCAGCCTGTTGAGTCTTTACTGTTGGGTATACTTCCAACATTAGAGGAATGAGCTTTCAGGAGACTTAGCTTACTGTTTTTCAGAAAGTGGCACATTATATGGAGAAACTAAGATAGAAAGAGAAATACTCATGTCCATGCATGTTGTCAGGAAAGACAGAAATTAAGTCTGTCTCTGATTCTCATTCTAACATCCCAAAAGCTAGGTCATTTCAATTCTTTGGTAAATTAAAGTAGAAACTTTTTGGTCCACTTTGGGTTTCTGTGACCTTTCCAGTTCAGAGTGGCTGGGGTTGGAACTGGGAAATCTTTGCCACCAGAGGGCCCGAGTAGTGGTGAGACAAAGCAAGGTAGGGGTGTAAGGCCCAGGAAGGAGACAAACTCGGGGTGCTGACACTCACGTTAATGCACACGGCCTTTTCACAGCTGAGTAGCACCAGAGGACAAAAGTTGGACCCGTGGAATATGACAAGAAAGCAGATTTCATACCAAACATAAACATTTTCCAATCAGAGTTTTTTTCCAACGAGGTCAAAGTTTCCGTTACCCATTAGTGGATGGGTCCAAGCAGAGACTGCATGACAACCTACCAGATTTGTTGAACCTACAAAGATTCTCTGATTCTCTGGAAGACCTCTCTTTCTCCCTGCACATGTCAAAATCCTCCCTACTGTTCAATATTCAGTCCATACCCCACTTCCTTTTTTGGGTACCACCACTTAAAATAATCTTTTCTATCTCTACCTTTCCTATCATTTTAAGGGCAGCTCAGCATTTATGTTATGCTACCTGCATAATGTTTTTTCTCAGTAGTCTAATCCTTAGCTTTTTGAGTTAATGCTAACCTACTTGAAGACATGGACCACATCTGACAGCTCTCTTGCTATTTGGCTTGACATTTCATCTCCAAGAGTGAATATTAACTGTTTGTGATGGGGAATGGTAGTAAGGCTACCAATAATTGCCTCATCTGGCTTTTTTTTTTTTTTTTTTTTTAAGATGAGGGCTTACTTTCTTGCCCAGGCTGGAGTGCAGTGGCACGATCACGGCTCGCTGCAGCCTCGATCTCCCTGGCTCTTATCTGGCATTTGGGTCCAAGGTGCTTAGCCATAGTCTAAGGTAAGCGGTACAATTCTTCATTGAGATATTAGATAAACTAAAATCTTTGTTGAGGTTTGTTTCTTTGTTAGATTTATACTCATTTAAAAAAATCTAATAGTACTGTACTAGCTTTTCTTTTAAATTGTGGTGTTTTTCATATACCTGATTTCTCTCAAAATAGGTATAGAAATTGATAATACAACACTTTGTAGGATGTTACTGAAATTTAAAAAACCCAGTTTTGTTATTTATGTAGTTATTTTAGTGTTTTTCCCTCTGCTGAGGGATTTTTTAAAAATTTTAGATTACAGGTAAATATTTTCTTTGATATAATACTTTATAACTTTTTTGCCTTGAGAAATTGTCTTTATACAAGCTGATGTCGTATTTTCAATAGTATGTTTTTAAGCTAAAGGATTCCATATATTATTTATTTTTAACAAATTAATCAAATGATTCCCCCTAACTTATTTTACCTTCTGAAGATATATTTATATAACTTGGCATTCCATCCTGATGAAATGGTGATACTGAAGAGGGAAATGCTAACAGAACTCAGTGGTATCCTAGATCTAATGTTTTTAACAATCAGGTGCTGTTGTTTGCTTTGTCATTTGGACAGCCAAAATTTTCTTTAAATTATTTAATAGGCTTTGTGGTTTAGGGACTGGTTATAGTATTTAATTGCTCAACTGAAAATTAGCAAATTTAGCATCTATAGCATCTGTACTATGTTTAATATTTCTGAAGTATTAATTGTGATTCTTAGTAACTACTGTGTTCTGTGGGATGTTCATGAGGGATGAAGAGAGAATATCGGATAATTTGACTTATAATTAAAGAAACATTTTTTATAATTATGGCAAAAATGCATGAATTTAAGTCGTGTCATTTTGGTTTTATTTTTGTAGAATATGCTGAGTTTCTACATTGCAAAGGAAAGAAATTTACAGATTTTGATGAAGTTCGGCATGAGATTGAAGCAGAAACAGATCGCGTGACTGGAATGAATAAAGGCATTTCCTCCATACCCATTAATTTACGAGTCTATTCCCCACATGGTAAGTAAAATAATAAAATTCCAAATTCTTCTCCCCAAACATTTTTACTACATTAATTAACATACATCATTTGTACAGAAGATACAAACAGTGCTGGCTTTCTAGGGTATCCTTTGGATACTGCCCATTAATGTTATGGTTCAAAGAGCTCTTAGAACATTTAAGGAGAGGGAGGAGGAGATGACTTTAATAAAAACAGAATTGAGTTAGTCATTAAATATTTTTTCTTCATTTTCATAATAAGCTTTTAGAATTTGAGAAGGGTATGTATGAAAACTTCCATTTTTCAGTCTTTGCTGAAATCTTAGAGGTACATGTTACTATGGTTGCATCCTCCCCTATTGGATTTCTTGCAGCCATATATATTCCTATTTATTTTCTTCCTGAGAAATCAGCTCTGAGTTTTCCCCCCAGACTATCGGTAGAAACTTATAAATTAGATAACCAATCCATAAGGTGTGATGGGAAATAGCCTCTATGCTGACTAAATTTTTAGTGGGCAAATTTTCATTTCTTATTCCCTACTTAGCTCTATTGCTTTTAAAACAGAATATAAATGACATAAGCTCAATTAGGACTTCCCAAGGGTACTTGGTGCCAACATTATTTGTACAGAGAGGTTGGGCTAGAGTCATGTTGTTGCTGACTCTGTTCATACAGCTAATTCAGTAAACCCAGGGCACCACGAATGGCTAACAGCTTTCTACTAGGCTAAGTGGTTAACTTTCTATAAAAAACATATGATACTTTTTAAGGAAAGGGCAAATCTTACCCTGCGAGTTTTTATACCACTTGAAGGCGATGTACAAGACTGGCAGACAGCATATGCATTTTTCGTTTGGTGTTTTAATTATAACCCCCTAGTTACAGATATGACAGCTTTCTGAGCAAACTGTTAGGCATGCAAATCAGTGCCTTTCAAATTATGTTAAAGTGATCATTTGGCATAGCACAATCATATCATAAAATTAGAGAAAACTAGCAAAACCATTTTTATTTTATGCTTTTTATTCTTCACACATGGGTTTGAGTTGTTCAGATACACAATGTAGAAAGCTGAGCTAAGTGACAAATGGTTCTGTGTTATCTTTTAGCATTGAAGGTGTATGTAAGACTCTTTTATCCTTTCCACACAGTGTTAAATCTAACCCTTATTGATCTACCTGGGATAACCAAAGTGCCCGTGGGAGATCAGCCACCAGATATTGAGTATCAGATCAGAGAAATGATTATGCAGTTCATCACGAGGGAGAACTGTCTGATTTTAGCTGTTACTCCAGCCAATACTGATCTTGCAAACTCAGATGCGCTGAAGCTAGCTAAAGAAGTTGATCCTCAAGGTGAGTGTGTGACTACTAAGATGAGAGGGAATTAAAGTGTCAGGAGTTTTGGTATCTTTAAAGGTAACACAAATTCTCAAGACTCGATTTCATTATAAATAAATTAGGCATTGTTAATATTGTTAAACCTTTTGTATTTTAAATACAAATTCAGTATTTAATATTAAAAATAATTTAGTAAAGATTTACTAAAATAATGAAATTTATATAGTCAAAACCTATATAAATCTAAGAATAATGAGATCAAGAAAATAGACATTTCTAAGCCTCATGGGCTATGTATTTTAAAAAGTTGATAAAGTAAACTTCTGGTACAGCAGAATTCAGACAATCTACTAATATTATGAGTTACCTGCATATACTCCCAACGAAAAGTCTTTCTGTGTTTTTTCTTTGTCTTGTTTCTTTAAAATAGGAAGCTCTATTAATGCATGTAAGATATTATTTAGTTTATAATTATTTGAGAACCAATATATATGAAAGCAGGGATTTATTTGTTATTGCCATCTCAAAATCCAGAAAAGTTCCTTTCTTAGGCGGATGTTTTAGCTTTTTATTTCTCTGAGTTGAATAATGACAGTTTATCATCAGAGACCTCAATGCTGGCCTCGGTGTGTGTCTGTTTAAAGTGACCGCGGGGCCGGGTGCAGTGGCTCACGCCTGTAATCCCAGCACTTTGGGAGGCTGAGGCAGGTGGATCACGAGGTCAGGAGTTTAAGACCAGTCTGGCCAAGATGGTGAAACCCCATCTCTACTAAAAATACAAAAATTAGCTGGGCGTGGTGATGGGCGCCTACAATCCCAGCTACTTGGGAGGTTGAGGCAGAGAATTGGAATTGCTTGAACCCGGGAGGTGGAGGTTGCAGTGAGCTGAGGTCGCACCATTGCATTCCAGCCTGGGCGACACAGCAAGAGAGCAAGACTCCATCTCAAAAAAAAAAAAAAAAAAAAAAAAAAAATAATAAAGTGATTGCGGAAGGGCATTTAGTGATGTGCCCTTTTAATACGGAGATGCATGTACTTCAATTTTAGGAATTTTTCTTTGTTTCATAATTAATTACCCCAATTTTCTTTGTTCTTTTTATCTGTAGTTCTTATTATTAGCAGGTTAGAACTCCTGAATGAATCCTTTATTTCAATCTTTCTTTTCTATAATCTATTTCTTGTCTTTTTGTTCTACTTTTAGCAAGATTTACTCAACTTTATCTTCTGCTTTTCCAATTCATTTTAAAAGTTCATTTTTTTTTACTTAGTGAATGTTATTTTTATTTTTAAAGATAGCATCTTGTTCTTGTTTTCACAAATACAATATCTTCCTCCAAGGATTTTAGTGAGAGCTTTTTGAAGGTTTTCTTTTGTAATCGACATTGTCTGAGTCCATTGTTTTCTGATTGTTTGTTTTTGTTTCTGTCTTTGATGTTAGAGACCTTTTTCAAATGTTTGTCCATCTTTTGCCACTTGTTCGTGCATGAAAGTGGAGCACCAAAAGCTAATTTGTGTACATGAGAGGGATTCATTGACCAGTGGGTTTTCCCGTGGAGTAACTGTGCTGAGAGTTGACCATTTTGTTAGGAGACTTCCTCAATCGTTAGGTTCTAAGAGTATTTTCTCCTGAGCTGCTCCAGTATAAGCCTGATGTCTAGTGTTCTTGGAGCCAAGAATTGGTGGGGCAGGGATGGAGTGGGAGGAGGATGGTTCTCACTATTCAGTGTGTACACTTTTAATTAATCCTCTGCTTTCATAATGGCATTCCTGAAAGTTTTCTGGAGTCCAGAGTCCCTCTGGTTCAACCTCTTTTGAAGCACGTCTTCAGTACTCTGCTGAGGTGGAGGAAGGGTAGCTATGTGGGTGTGTCCTCTAGGAGCCTTCAGTCAATTCTTTTATTTTCAGCTCCTTCTATACCCTAGCATTGGTTCTTCAATTCTTGGGCCTTTGCAGAATTCTGCAATGGTAACTGTTTTTTTTCTTCTTGGTTTCCTCCACCATCCCTGAAACTGGGTCTTATAACAAAGCAGGTAGAGGCTCCCAGGTGGCAAGTTAGGACCATCACCAGGACTCCCTTTACAGCATCAGTGACTTGGAAGAGTCAGATTATAAATTGGGACTGGAATCTAGTCATAAAAATGGTGCTGAACCATTCCTGTCTTATAGCCTTCTTATCCCATAGGAGATTGAGCCATGGTTGTCAGATTGGGACAGAGAGAGTCATACCATCAGTGAATTCTAGTGAGTTCGGCCCAGTCACATTCCTGAAGAGTCCATGTAGAAAACAAACTCAGCTTCTCCTACTATACTTTCAAACATGCTTCTGACTCCAGATGTGTGGTGATTTCTTCGACTGCAAACAAGCAATTGATTCTTTTCTGCAGCAGACATCAGCTAGGTATCCTCTGATTAAATTCAATTCTTATACTGTTTACCTGGAAATAGCATCAGATCACACTTGTTGAGGGTTCAGTCCTACAAGACCAGCCCCACTTCTGATGCCAGTCACAAGATCCAGGTTGTTTACCCTGTGCTCTGACCGACTGGCTATAAATTGGGGTTTCTACAACCTTCTTCTTTTGTGTTCTATTAATTTGCTAGAGGGGCTCACAGAACTCAAGAGAAACAGTTCTTTGTTATCAAGAATATTACAAGGGATACAGATGAAGAGATGCATAGGGCAGTGTATGAGAAGTGATGTGGAGCTTTCATGTTCTCTCTGGGCATACCACCCTCTAGAAACCTCTGCATGTCCAGCTATCCAGAAGCTCTCAGAACCCAGTCCATTTTGGATTTTTACGGAAGCTTCATTATGTAGGCATGATTGATTAAATCATCAGTTATGGTGATCAACTTAAACTTCAGCCCCTCATCCCTCCTAGGAGGTCATGCCTGTTCTTTCTAGTGACCAGTCCACGTGCTGAAGCTATCCAGGAGCTGCCAGCCACTTACCAACCCATTAGCCTACAAAAAGATATTTATCACTTTGAAGATTCCAAGGACTTTAGTAGTTGTATGCTGCGGAATAGGGATGAAGATTAAAAATGCATACCACAACATGACAATCCAGATGAAGCTTCATGGAGTACCGCAAATGATACCATTCAGTCCCTGATTTCTCTTTTGCCCCACCTTGGTTCAGCCTCCTTGAAATTGTTTCTTTTTTAAGATAAATTCTTTTCACAGGTGACAAGATGGCTGTAGATATCCTGCCTCACATCCTCACAACTTCAAATCTAGTAGAAGAAAAGCCATTGGAGAATATTTTGTGTGTATTACGAATTTTATAATAAATATAAACTAAAAAATTAAGCCAACTAATAAATCTTGTAAAGTGATTTCTTAAAATTGGTTTAACATATTCATGCTGTATTTTGCCCCTGTTGTGCACATGGGGAATATTAATGGGCAGTAACTACATCTCATTTCTCAGGCTTTTCAAAAGAAGATTCATTTATGACCTAAAATAATAACTCATGTGATCACAGATCATTAGGTGAGAGCAATGAATGTTTGTGGAGGGAGTCATCAGTTTGCCAGAAAGGAATCAATCTCCATAATGTCATTCCCAGTATATTCGACGTGTTGTTATAGCATAAGGAAAATACAGCATTGACTGTCAGTCAGGAGTGTGTCATTTTATGCCACAAATCTACTCCAGAAAGTCAACTGAGATTAAAAAAAAAAATCATAGGCTTGGCTTATTTACAAGCTCATTTTTATTAGATGCCACTTAGAAATTGTCATGTAAATGTTCATGAACTTACCTAAAATAAATCTCCTTTTTTGTGGATCATTAGAAGTTCTGCTCCACCATTTACAGACTTACTTGCCCCCAGTTTTTATATTCTATATATGGTGGTCCCAAGAGGAGACTTTTGAAAGTTTTGGTAGGAGTCATTACTGATGAGATAGAATTTATGTGTGTTATTTTGCCATTGGTTTTGTGTATGACCTGTGTTTTTTTGTTTCTCTATTTCTCTGTTACTATCTTCTTTTGTGTTAAATATTTATTTTCTAGTATATAATTTTAATTCCTTGGTCATTTATTTTACTTTTTTTGTTATTTTCTTAGTGGTTGCCATAGGATTACAATTAACATCTTAATTTATAACAGTCTAGTTTGGATCAATACCAACTTAATTTCAATAATACACAACATTTTGCTCCTATATTAAAGCTCCACTCCCTCCCCTTCCTATGTGCTATTATTGTCATACAAATCACAACTTTATACAATACATGCCTATCAACACAGAAATATAATTATAGCTTTATATGATTGTCTTTTAAATCAGATGTGAGAAAAAAGAGTTACAAACAAAAATATGTTTATATTGTCTATTATGTTTAACTATGTAGTTAACTTTACTGGTGTTCTTCAGTTTTTTCTGGGTGTTTGAGTTACTGTCCAGTGCCCTTTTATTTCTGCCTGAAAGGCTCTCATTAGTATTTATTGTAGGCTATGTCTGTCAGTAAGGGATTCTCTTGGTTTTTGTTTATCTTGGAATGTCTTAATTTCTCCTTAAATTTTGAAGGAGAATTTTTACTTCTTTTCCTTTTGTCAATTTGAGCATGTCATCCCACTACCATCTGACTTCCATGGTCAAAATTCAGCTGTTAATCTCATTGAGGATCCCTTGAACATGATTTTCTTCTCTCTTCCTGCTTTTAAGATTCTCTCTCTCTCTCTTTTTTTTTTTTTTTTTTTGTCTTTTGGCAGTTTGATTATGATATCTGTAGGTACAGATCTTGTTGAGTTTATCCTACTTGGAGTTTGTTGACCTTCTTGGATGTGTAGATTAATGCTTTTTAAATCAAATTTAAGAAATTTTCAGCCATTATTTCTTCAACGATTCTTTCTTCCTCTTTCCCTCCTCTTCTCTTTCTGAGAATCACATTATGTGTATGTTGGTATGATGTTTTCACATATCTCTGAGACTTTGTTCATGTTTCTTCATTCTTTCTTTTGTCTTTCTTTTCTTTAGACTGGGAGGAACAATCTCAATTGATCTGTCTTCAAGTTTGCTGATTCTTTCTGCCTATTCAGATCTGCTATTAAATCTCTATAGTGAATTTTTAAATTTCAGTTATTTTATCTCCAGATTTTCTATTTGGTTCTTTTTTTTAAAAAAATAATATCTATATCCTTACTGATATCCTATATTTGGTGAAACATTATTCTCATACATTCTGTTTGTTCTTTAGATTATTAATTTTTTTTTTTTGGTTTTTAAAACATATTTAAAATAGATGATTTAAAGCCTTTGTCTAGTAATTTCAATTTCTGGACTTTTTCAGGGACAGTTTCTATTGACTGTATGTTTTCTTTTGGGTGGAACATACTTTCTTTGCATATGTTAAAATTTTTTTTTTTTGTTGAAAATGAGATATTTAAATAATGTGATGTGGCAGCACTAGAAACCAGATTCCTCTCTCCATCCCAGTTTTCGTTGCTATTTATTGTTGTTGCCACAGGTGCTATTTATTTGGTTACTAATTTTCATGAACCAATTCTGTAAGTCTATATTCTTTGTTGTGTGTGGCCACTTAAGTCTTTGCTCAGCTTTATTTTTTTAGTGGTCAGGACAGAGATTTTCTTAAATACCAGAGCCAGTAGATCTCTAAACATTTACCAAAGCTCTCAATGTGCATTTTGGGGTATGGCTTCAATGCTCAGGCAGGCAGTTTACAACTCTGCCTTAATCCTAACTTCTTGCCTGTGCAGAGCCTCAAGGTGAGCTAGAGGTGAGAATTTAGGATCTTCTGAGGTCTTTGCTGTGCTTGCACAAAACCCCAAGCATGCATGTGGCTTTCTAGATTCTAGATTGTACATATATACAAAATTTTCAATGACCTTTGTGGCCGTCTCATTCCTAAGCTTTTCCTTTTAAGTTTTTTGGTTAGTTTTTTTCTTTTCTTTTTTTTTTTTTTTTTTTGCCCCAATTTTTATTGCTGCTTGAGACATGTGATGTTGAACAATTGCCACTGATTATTTTTGACAAATATTTTCTGGGGAAAAAGGCTTTTCGCACTGAATAAGCTCTGAGTCAGGTCAAATAAAGAAAAGTCCTGTGAATGGGGGTTTTTAGGGAACTGCTAGACAGGTTAAATAATTACAATTGTCTGAAAATTGTAGTTTTGATGTTCTCCAACCCCATTCTGTCCCCTTCAGGGGTTTCTAGGCTTCTGATTTTCACCGTGATTGTGGAGTTTTTGTTTTCAAGACTACTGTAGAGATGAGAGGGGTATGGGCATAGGGCAGGTTCAAACACCACATGGCTTGTTGTTCTTACTGAAATCCAGGGTTTTTTTTTTTTTTTTCAAATGGAGTTTTTGTTCTTGTTGCCCAGGCTGGAGTGCAATGGCACAGTCTCGACTCACTGCAACCTCTGCCTCCTGGGTTCAAGTGATTCTCCTGCCTCGGCCTCCCAAGTAGCTGGGATTACAGGCATGTGCCACCACCTCTGGCCAATTTTTTGCATTTAGTGGAGACGGGGTCTCACCATGTTGGTCAGGCTGGTCTCATACTCCTGACCTCGAGTGATCCACCTGCCTCAGCCTCCCAAAGTGTTGGGATTACAGGTGTGAGACACTGTGCTTGGCCAGAAATCCAGGTTTTTTTTTTTTTTTTTGAATATTTACTCCTTAGATTATTGTAAGCCTTTGGTTAATTTCCAGAGTTCTGAAACAGTTGGCTTTAACAATTTTTGCCTGTTCTTTCTTACTGCGTTTATGGAGAAGTGGTCTTTTCAGAGGTCCTTATTCCAGAATTCCCATTTATATTCCTCATTCTGGTCCTATACAACTATAATAACAAGAAACTTTTCATATAACAGTCATTGGAGTTGGGATGGTGAGGGCAATCTGGTTATGACATCTGTTACCCTGTTGGTCTTCAGGAATGATTTGGCTGTCTGTGAAAGTGGCCTGTTCTCACCACTTAATGTACATCTTTTTTGATATTTTGCCCTTGGCTAAACAGGATGACCTATTTAGATAATAGAGGACCATTCTTCATTCTTTATTTATCTGAATTAGAATCTTATCCACCAAGGTACATAATTATCATTTTCTGAGAGGTAGTGTATTTTAGGCAGTAGCTACTTTGTACTAAATTAAATCTTTTTGACATAGACAGGCAATTTTCACCTAAATGGGATTTGAGTATATTTGAATATATACTTAGGAAGACAGCTCATGTTGATAAGTTAATTATAAATTATTTGCATAATAATATTCAGATTGAAAACTTCTATAAAATAAGTATTATTAAATGTTGGGATATATTTGTATATGTTTTATATTAAGTTTCATGTGAAATTATTCTCTCAGCATATGTAGAATGTCACAAATTTGTGGCTAGACAAAGTTCAAGCTCATCTTTTGCATCATTTATGAAAAATGGTTTTACTGAGTAAAAGAGTTTTTAGTATAATTTCAAGGGGAATGGCTATATAATTTGAAATGTCAAACTCCTAGCCATCAGAATTATATGATGTTTTGAATATATTTTTCTCTGTAGAGTGGTTTTTACTTTTCAAAGTGCTCTTACTTTTGCTTTAGTTTCACAAGAATACTGGAGGTTGGTATGGGTGAGGTCCTATTTTGGGGTAAGGAAGTTTATCTAGGTGATATATTCAGTGGTTGAATAACATACCTGTAAACACACCATGTGCGTATGGTATAGCCCTTTCCCTCCTCCTCCAGTACGTTTTCCACTTCATCAGACCATTCCTCTGCTAGTTGCCTTATTAAATGATGTAGATAAAAATAAACACAGGGCTTGGAAGCAGATCCATCACATCCTGATTGTGTGTCCTTGGGCAAGTTATTTAACTTATTTGAACCTTATTACTTAATCTCTAAAATGAAGTGAAATTATCATAACCCTTACCTCAAAAGGTTGCTATAATAATTAAGATAAATTATTATAAAGATAATAATAATTGGATCGGTGTGGTGGCTCACAGCCATAATTCTAACACTTTGGGAGGCCAAGGTGGGCAGATTGCTTGAGCTCAGGGGTTCAAGACCAGCCTGGGCAACATGTGAAACCCCGTCTTCTGAGAGGTAGTGTATTTTAGGCAGTAACTAAAATATAAAAAAATTATAAAAAAATAAAAAAATATAAAAAAATTAGCGGGATGTGGTGGTGCATGCCTGTAGTCCCACCTTCTTGGGAGACTAAAGTGGGAGGATTATATGAGCACAGGAGGTCGAGGCTGTGGTGAGATGTGATCACACTACCGCACTCCAGCCTAGGTGACAGAGTGAGACCTTGTCTCAAAAAATAAAAAAACAAAAAACCACCTACTCGAAATAGCTAACCAAATGCTAGCAGTTATTTTCCTCTTGAAAAGAATTAAAGGAAACTTTACCAGGCTTTGTTATTTTATTTGTTGTATATAACTTGTAGATTTAATATACTTTTCTTTAAAGCAGTTATATTTCATAATTCAATTTCATAATTTCATATATATTTCATAATTCATATTCATATAATTCATAATTCATATATTTCATAATTCAAACTACCACACCAATGTGATTTAATGAGGCTTGATAATACAAAAAATAGAATTGTAATAAAATTGTTTTGAATATTTTAATAATGTGTTATGCAATAAGCATAATTTCAGATTCATCTGCAAATTGCTAGATTAACTATAGGTGAAAGAAGGTCTTAGGGAGGTTGGGGCTGGGGTGGCATAGAAGGAGGATTTTCCTGAGCTTGGCTTGATTTGTTTCAGGATTATGCTAGCTGCTGCTCATGGATTTAGAGTAAACGAGCAGACTAAGATTCCTAGCACAGTCTCGCTGCAGAGGGAGCGTTCAGTGCTTTCTCAAAGGAGCACTTCCTCCAGCTATTTTGTTTGTTTATTTATTTATTTATTGGCACCCCAGATGGGACAGGAACCCTTCAGCTATTTACAATCCTGCTCATATACATTAACAATTCAGTCACTCCCTTTTTTAGTTCATTAATTTGTTGCTTCAAAGACATTTATCAGGCATCTGTTGAGCCAGCAAAACGCTCCTGGTCAGTCGTGTAAATTCAATGTGCTGTATGTACCACCTGGTAGGACACTAGACTAGGCAGGTGCTCAGTGCATGTTTCTGATTATCTTCTTGTTTCTTCACCATTCTAAAAAATAGGCTATTTGTTTACATGGCATCTTGTGTGTGGAAAGTCACAGAAGTCCCTGGATGATCAGCTTTATGAAATGAACATTTTCATGTTTTAGGGGATGTGGTTTGGCCCACAGCATATATTAATTCAAGTGAAATGAGTTGTGTAATAACACCATGTGTCATATGTTATAATCCCAAGTATGCCAGTCAGGTGGTATCACCGCAGTTTTCTATAGGTGGAATTGAGCTAGAGAGGTCTTGGAACTTGATCACTGTCAAGCAGCTGGCAAGAGGCAGATGCATGATATAAGTGCCTGTCTCAGATGCCAATAGTGCTAATTCTTTCCATTATATCATCTATCTCCCTCTGTTTTAAGCACTTTATTCAGCAATAATCATGAACACATGTTAGAATTAAAAATATATATATATATATGAAGCCCAAATAATGAAATTTTATAGTACTAAATATGGTGAAACACTGTTAAAGTTACACTGTGGTTTGCTCTAAACTTCTAGAGCAAATATTATAAATCCAGGAGAACCAATTGGTTTAGGAGTTCACACTTATGTTACTACATGAATGCTTCTTGATTACTTCCCCAAAGCACTCAGTCAGCATCGTCTTCAATTGGTTTAATGTAATTTTCACTTTTCCGTATCAGTTATTAATATGGCTACGTTGCTTTAATTAATTTTAAAAGATTATTCTGGTTGCTTGTTCATTTATTTAACAAATAATGAATGCGCACTTACTATGTGTCAAGTACCATTCTTACCACCAGGAATACAGTGGTGAACAAGACAAAATTCTTGGCCTTCTAGAGCTTGTATTCTAACGGGGGAAACAGACAGATAACAGATAACCCATTAGTATAATGTCAGGTGTTATGAAGAAAAATAAGTACTGCAAAGAAAAATGAAACAGAATAAGGGAAGAGAGATTGATTGGGAATGCTGTCTTAGACAGATGGCCTAAGGAGGCAGCATTTAAGCAGATAACTGATGAAGTGAGGGAATAAGCCCTGTGACCACCTAGAAGTAGAGTGTTCCAGGCAAAGGGGACAGTAAGCACAAAGGAATGAGAGTGGAACTGGCTTGACATGTTCAGGAACAGCCAGGAGGATGTTGAGGCTGGATCTCAGCAGAAAAGTGTTGTTGGTTCTGCAATCAGAGAGGTAGGCAGGGCCCAGATCATGTGGGGTTTTACAGATCACAACAGAGGCTTTGTATTTTTTTCAAAGTGGGCTGAGCAACCAGTGAAGGGTTTTAAGAGTAGAGAGGCAAGGTCTGACTGATGTTTTCATAGGTCAATGTGGCTGCTGTGAGAAGAAAACACTGAAGACCGGCATGAAGAGAAGCAAGGAGACCAGTTAGGTTATTCTATCAGAGAGGTCCAGCACGGGGAGAGGTGATGTGTTTTGGAATAAGAGAGGAATGGTACTGAGGGAAGAAGTTGTCTGATTCAAGGTATACTGTGAAAGTAGAGCTGATAGAGTTTACTAATGGTTTGCTTCATGTGTTTAAAAGAAAGAAGTCAAGGATGACTCCAAGGGTTACCCAAAGGAACAGGTTAAATGGTTGTATCATTTACTGAGATTAGGAATATTCAGAGAGGAAAATATTGTGGGAGATTAAGAGTTCTATTTTGGATATGTAAAATCTGAGGTGCTCATTAAACACCTAAGTGGTGGTGTTACATATAAGAGATTGGATCCAGCTCAAGAGCAGAGTTTCAAACTGGATTTATGAATCATTG
Source organism: Macaca nemestrina (assembly GCF_043159975.1). NCBI lineage: Eukaryota > Metazoa > Chordata > Mammalia > Primates > Cercopithecidae > Macaca > Macaca nemestrina. The sequence continues at coordinate 29,858,768 of NC_092125.1, forward strand.
AGTTATCAGTCTATACTGGTATGCAGGTTTAAACCATGCCCCTCACCCCTCTAAGAAAGATATTTGTAAGGCCCAACAGTCTCCTCTCCCCTATCCCATACCTGTGAATATTTGAAGGTCTTTGCAGATGTTTTTAAGTTAAGTATCTTGAGATGAGATAATCCTGGATTTAGGGTGGGCCCTAAAATCCAGTAATTGGTGTCTTTATAAGAGAAAAGAGAGAGATATTTAAGACAGAGAGAGACAAGATAGAAAGCCATGTGAAGATGGAGGCAGAGATTGGAGTTATTTTGCCACAGCCAAAGAATGTCAGGAGTCACCAGAAGTTGGCAGAGGCAAGGAAGAACCCTCCTGTAGAGCCTTTGGAGGGAGTGAGCATGACACTACTGACAGCTGGATTTTGGATGTCTGGCTTGCAGAACTGTGAGACAACAAATTCCTGTTGTTTTAAGCCACTCGTTTGTGGTAATTTGTTATGACAGCCCTAGGGAATTAATTCAGGTGGTGTCTACAGCTTTGAGACTAGTTGAGTTGAGATTACTTAGGAGATGAGTGTAGGTAGAGAAGAGAAGAGGGCCAGAGAAGGAACCCTGGGACACTCCAGTATTTTAGCATTGGTGAACAGGAGGGAAAATAGCAGAGGTGATGAAGAAGCGGTAGAGAATCAAGTGACTATGGCTTTCCAGAGGACAAGAGAAAAATGACTTCAAGATGGGCAATGTAATCGGCCATGCCAAATGTGGCTGAGAGATGGAGGAGGGTGATGTGGCAGGTCAACCAGGCCTACTGCTTAGGAATGGTGAGGAAGCCCAATAACAGTTAGAAATGAAACACAGGAGTCAGTAAGTGTTGGGGAGTGAGATTTCTCCTACATTGTAATACAGCCTTGCTCCCAAACTAAAGATATCAAAGACAGAGCACCCATATTTCTTTGTCCCTCTGGCTTGTCAGTTTTCCCCAGTTCTCACAGGCTGTACTGGACTTCAAACTTAAAATGCTGCTCTGTGAGGAGCCAGAGAGATGCTGAGAAGCTGCATCCATTCAGTCACTCGTATTCTTAGCTCCTGATTCCTTTCCATCCACTGCTGGAAGATTCAGTAGTAAACAGAAAGAAAACAACCTTGAACTGGGTCCAAGATATCATCACCTCCAATCTTTGTATTAAAATTAGACTTCTATGTTTCATCCAATGGAGATAAGGGTGGAGAACTGACCATTGGATCTGGCAGTTGAGGGTCACTGGTGACCTTGATAAGAGGGATTTGGTAGGAAAGTGCCCTTAAAGAGGGTTCAAGGAAAACTTGGCTGTGAGGAAGTGAAGACAGGAATAATAAACAGCTCTTTAAGGCCCACTGTAGAGGGAAACAGAAAAATGAAACACTAACAATCATAGTGTAAGATGAAGAGAATGTTTCTGAAAGATGGGAGATACTATAACTTGTTTGTGTGTTGATGGAAATGATGTAGAAGATAAATTGGTGATGGAGGATAGAGAAGAGATAAATACAGGAGAATGGGATAAAGACAGGATAAATGTGTGAGAGAAGTCCTTGATTTAGGGGAATGAGGATGAGATACAGGGTACCTGTAAGAGTCCTGGCCATAGATTGAAGAGAATTGGATTATTCTTCCATTTTAATCGTAGGAAAGGAAGAGAACATGGAGACAGATGAGATTAGTTGATAAACTGATTAGTGGGGAGATAGCTTTTTATCGTGTTGAGTTTATGATGACTGAATATCTGCGTATCCTGATAGGTCCTAATGATTGTATAATAAAGACACTATGTTTACACTGCTGCTCAAGGTGCCTAGCAGTGTCGCTGACATCTGCTTATTTTATTGATAGTGCTACACCCTGGCTGAGCCGTTCACCCTTGAGAGACATTCCATTTCCTGCATGGAAAGCAGAGGAGTTAGTGGTGGTGTTGATTGATTACTTGATCATGAGTTCATTACCCATGAAGACTATAACTGTGCCTTTTATCTTCTGAGCACAGCAGTATTTTAGCATTACCCATCCAGCTTGTCGTCTACAATAGAGGGCTGTTCAAAGGCCTCGCTAGGGAGGCAAATGTGTCTGGAAATCCCTTTCACGGTGATTTATTTCACAGCAAATGAATTTCATTTCTAAATCTAGCATGACCAGAGGTCTTCCTGGAGTATAAAACCATCCCAAGAGGAGTGTGAGACCTCTCGCTGGGAAAGAGGGACCATCTTCTCTTGAGATGAAATTCGTGCATTGGGTCAGAATTAACTACTAAGCTGGTGGCAGACTTTTAAATTTGACTTATGGGGGTGTGTCCCTACATACCTCCTTCAGAGTTTGCTTTTTGATGTCTCCCTCTTAAATCTGGAAAATGTTAAAAATCCCCGGGTGATGTAAACTGATATTCATTGACCTTTGGCAACATTTAGCAGATATCCAATTTGCTGTCTGGTCACAGAGATGGTGGAGATGCTGCTAAGTTGAACAGAAGCTTCAAACATCCAGGTATTGTCAACACTCAGAATATAATGATTATGTTTATAAACTGCAAAAATAAAAACAATTCATGGAGGAAACCTATTTTCCAGGTACTATATCTGTCTCTAAACCTATTCTTCACCTGAATTAGATTTCCATTTAACCTTAAAATTCTTTGCCTAAGTATTTGACCAATTTAAAAAACTTAATAGATGCTAATTAATTGCATTGAATGCCCAAATGCTACTTGATATGTATTGAATCAGTTAATATGTATGAAAAAATCAGATTAAAAATAACTTAGTATGTAACTCATAGAAGCCGTTTTTGACTTCTTCAGGAATATGTTTTTGAGCTTTTTATAATATGGATGAGACTCATAAACTCAATTAGAAAATAGAAACAGAGACTAAACCTGAAGGGTTTGGAGTCCTTGAAAAAATTGTTTTACAAGTTCTATCCAATTCATTGTTCTTTTAAAGTGATAATTTACTATGCATTGGGCTTGAACAAGACAAACGCTAAGCCATGTTATAATTCAGCTTGTTTGCAAAGAATAGATCATTTATCTGCATGTGGAGAAATGGGCTTGCCCAAGTATAAAGGAACACTTTCATTTTAGCCTTTAAAAAAGCAAATTGAGTCTTATTTAGATTTGAAAATATGACAACAAATACATTAGCTTTATAGGCTTACCAAAGCTTTTTATGAAAGTATATATTCTTTGATACGCTGATTTAATTGGGAAAATAAGATGGTATGATTATAAAATTTACTGTGAAAAAGAAGGAAGAATATGTTTAGGACTTGAATGTGAATGTGTGTGTGTAACATTTGGAGTTTTTAAAAGTACAAACAAAAGAAAAATGTGAAGGCACGATGACAAAGTGAATGTGCTGTTAAAATGGAGCTTGTTATTGTCATCAGTGTAAAAGGCCTCAACGTGGATTTCTAACGCGTTCGTTCCTTTTTGCCACTGGGGGTCACTGTAAAGACGCTGCTTAAAGAAGTTTAAAACTTCCCTGATGCTCTCTGTGGAGTTTGAATGTAGAAATTTAATGTAGAAAAGAAACACTGTTCATGAAAAAGACTTAAAAAAATAAGAAGATAATAAACATATTCTCTCTTTTTCTGAATTTAATTGCCAATTAGTAATATGAATCTTCATTTTTTCCTGAAATTCTCTTTATATTAATATATGGATGTGTTGCATTGCTCTTCAAGGTAAAAGCGTTTAATAATGATGACTTTAGTGTTACAGAATTATTGTGCTCTTATGTCTTTCTTATTTCAAGGACATTAAAACACAATTAATAGTTTCCTATGCAATTAAATCTTACTCCTGGATTCTAATGTGACCACGAGTTTCTAACATTTCCATTAATGGAGTAGCTCTTTGAAAAGTTGTTATGAAAACATATTCTATAAGCCATCCTCAGAATATATAATTAAACTAGATTCATATAGTTATTTTGTTGGCAGTATAAATAAAATATGACAATAAAAAAAGCGAAATTCTTCTAAACTTCTGTAAGAACTCCATTTTTCATTGCTGAGTTTTAGGATCTTCCCCTCCCTCCTCTCTTGTCCCCTCCCCTTCCTCTTTTTCCTCTATTTCTTCCCCCTCCCCTTCTTGCTCTTCAACATTTCTTGAGTGGCTACCATGTACCTTGAATAGAAGAAAAACTATTTTTTTCCATTGAGACAAGAGTGAAGTAAGGAAGTGTACATGAGGCTTATACGTAAATATCTGGAGAGGTATTTGAATAATTTATTGCCTGTTGACATAGATTTTCTCACTGTAAGTGGGGAGCAAGACTATCAGCTGAGGAAGAACTGGGTTGGGGGTGGGGTAAGGATGTTAAGAGAGAAGGGGGTTGTATAAGACATTTGGCGAGAAATTCATTTTGACCAGCTGCTGTGGAGAAATGTGGAAGGAGAAAGTGGGCAGCACTGGGGGACTCTATTGAGGCCACGGGGCATCTGCACCAAGCTTAGTGGTTGTGTAATTCCCAAAACCACTTGGCAGCTGGGAGGTTGAATAGGCAAATACTTGGGTTGCTTTTAGATAAGGATTTTGCAGGGAGGGTTGAATGGAAGATAAAAGTGGGCAACAGAGTCGAGGATATTGGCAAAATAATAATTGGAAAGACGGACTGTGAAATACTTGGAAGAAAATGAAATAAAAAAGAATCTGTATGTTTTGAGGAAAATGAAATGGTTTCAGGGATGGGTTCTGGACAAGCTTGAAGAATTGCAATGTGTTCCTATAAAGAGAAGAAAGAAAATGGGAGAATAGGAGTTTGTGGTTAAAGAGATGTATATTAGAGTTTATGATTTACAGCTGGAACAAGTCCAGGTTATAAATGTCCATGATGTGGTCATGGGAGAAAATTACTAAAATGGCATGCAGGTGAAAAGTTATTGAATAGAAGCAGGCAAGGAACTCAATAGCCACCAGACTGGATACATCGTCCTCATGCACATTGCTGCTGCTTGGATAATGGTGGAACTAAGGGGAGTGAGGACTAGCATGATGATGCTAAAACCTTCAAAAGATGTGTGTGTGTTTGTGTTGAAAATGGGTGTGGTAGACATTTGGTGGAAGACAGCAACAAGGGGGAACAGAAGCTGCTTTTCCCAGATGATGTCAGGTTCCAAAGCAGTGTTTCAAGGTGAAGGTGGAAGATTTGGGTTTGGAGAAGCAACAAGGAATAAGAAAAATTCTTTAATCTCTACTCTTTTCCTCTAACCCTGGGCTCTATGGAGCCTGGGAGCATATACAGTCTTTACCTGAAAGGCATGAAAAAGAAAACCCAGTTTAAATAAAGGCAAGGAAGTGAGAGCTATTGTTTAGACAAGAGTGTGAGTGTGTTGGAGTAATTTGGTGACAATAAAGATGGTTCCAGATGGCACAGTGAAAAGGATTGGCAAATAGGCAGCAAGAGGAGGAAGCAGGCAGCATGTTGGAACGAAAGTACAAGCTGTTCTGCTAAAGTAACAGAGAAACATTCTGAAAAAATTTTGCTTTAATAAGAATTTGCATTAATAAACGCATAAACATATAAAAATTACATTTTAAAACAATACAGCCCGCAGTGGTTAATAGCAGCACTCTGGAGCCAAACTGTCTGATTTGAATCATGGCTTCACCATTTACTAGTTGTGTGACCTTGGGCAAATTTCTTAATTTCTCTGTGTGTCAGGTTCCTCCTCTGTAAAATGGAGTAATAATAACACCTTCCTTATAGGACTGTTTTGATATTAAATGAGTTAATGTCTACAAAGTACTTAGTACAGTGCCTGGCACTTGATAAACTATATAAAAGTGTTACATAAAAATAATTTGTTAAGTTAGTTAAAAAGTGAGTTTGTGGCATATGGATTTCAGATTTATAAAATTATTTTTCTAGCAGGAATCGTTATAAGGATTTTCAAAAACCAATAGTTGTAGCAATTTTAGGAAGCATATAGCTATAAAACTTAAATCTCACTCAGCAATGTTAACCTTTGCGTTACACTCCCTTCTTGCCCTTTTCTCCTAGGGCTGCCGACACTATCACTCATCTAAGGCTCCTTGCACGTTGATGTGTTATACAGGATGCACAAAGCCAGAGCCGCCCTTTCAAAAAGCAGTTGTGTTACCTATGCAATTGTGTGTGTGTGCTTCTTGTTTTTTAAAAAGCCAATTACAATTACAATTATTAAAAGAAAAACAGAAAATTACAATTTTCAGTAATGGTGCCTGTAGAGGTCTGTTTAATGCAAATCATGTTCCCTATTTAGTAGGTCCCAACAAAACCAATGAACTTAATGGAAACTTTTACTGTAGTAGAAATTCCTGATCATGGAGGACAGATGACCAGAGGAGCTTGGATTTGGTTTGTGAGTGAAGAACAAAATTGACTGAGAAAGATCTGGTAGTACTAACTGTTTACAAGTTAACCCACTGGAAACAGTTAAAAGAATTTCCTGCTGTTGCTGATAAGAGTCACTGGATGGTGTTCTGAGCCCAGGACATTTTGTGGTCAATAGTCATTAATATGAGGTATGTGTTCAGGATTCCAAATAGATTGCTGAAGGCTGTATGTGGAGCTTGATTAGTTATTAACTGAGACGTAAACTCCCGTGAGAAAGCAAGACTGGGAAATACCTCACAGTCCCAAGTCCACAGCAGTGGTGGGTGCCTACAGGGCAGGCAATTGTGAAGTCTTTCTATGCTGGCGGTGAGGGAAGTTTCTTGATTAAATCCTAATTGTGCTTTCTGGGAGGAACTCCTCTTGTCTATTGTCTATTATTCTTCCTGTGTTCAACTTCTGAAAGTTTCTTCCTTGTCCATTATCTTCTTTGACGTATCTGAAGTAGAAATAGGGGATTGTGACTTTCTTGAGAGATTCACAGCTTTCACAGCCTGCCTTCTTCTTGTAAAAACTTGGGGTGATAAAGGTTGTTTTAAAACTCAGAGGCTTTTTCAGGCCAGGCCTTTTGTTTCTTTGTGAATTCATTAACTTTAAAAACTCAGTAAGCTTCTCTACTATCTGCTTCTTGTTAATTCCATGTACAAATAACTGTACCCAATGATTTTTTCCTAGGCATAGATCTTAAATCTATTTTATTTATTTATTTTTCATGTTGCCAATACCTTCCACCCCCTTCTTCTGTCTCTTTCAACTTATTGTGGTTACCTTGAAGCTACCTGAGACAGTAGGCTTGAGTAGGGAGGTACGCATTCTAAGTGTAAAGTTTGATGAGCTTTGACAAATGTTGACCCATGTACGACAACCAAGATACAGAACATTTTCATCACCCATAAAATCTCCCTTGTGTCACTTGCCAGTCAGTCTCTATTCTAGTATCCAACTCCTGGCTCCAAGATACCATTGAACTGTTTTCTGTCACTATAAATTGGATTTGTCTTTTCTAGAGTTTCATGTGAACGGAATCATACACTAAGTACTCTTTGTGCCTGGCTTCTGCTCAGCATAATGTTTTTGAGATTCATTTACGCTGCTGTGTGTTTTCAGTAGTTCATTTTTTAAAAATAGGTGAATTGTATCTCATTCTGTGAATATGCCATATTCTGTCAATCCATTTATTTGTTAGTGGATCTTTAGGTTGTTTCTAGTTTTGGGCTATTGCAAATAAAGCTGCTGTAAATATTAATGCACAAGTTTTCCATGTTCATATGTTTCATTTCACTTAGGAAAATACCTGAGAGAAAAATTGCACGTGTTAAAAAATTTTTAAAAACTACTAAACTGTTCTCCAACATGGTTGTACAATTTTTATCCCCAAGAGCAATATGAGTGTTTAATTGCTCCACGTTCTCACCAACACTTGGTGCTGTTAGTTTTATTTTAATTTTTTCCATTGTTTTGTCTGTGAGGCAGCATTGATGTGCATGTCTCTGAGTGTCATCTTAGTGGTGATGCTGAGCATCAGTTCATGTCCTTATAGGACATTTGTATATCTGCTTTGTGAAACATCTGTTCAAATCTTTTGCCTATTTTAAATTGAGTTGTGTTTGTCTTCTTAGGATTAAGTAATGAGTCAAAAATATATCTGAAACAAATCTTTCATTATGTATTTATAATATTTTCTCGTCTATAGTTCATTTTCTCATATTCTTTACCTATCTTTTGAAGAGCAAGTTTTACTTTTGATTATGTTCAATTTATCAAGTTTTTATATGGTTCTTCTGATTATGTCCGTAATCACATTAGACTTTGCCTATCCCAAGTTTGCAGAGATTTTTCTTCTATGCTTTTATCTAGAAATGTTGTAGTTTTCGGTTTTAAAAAAGTTTAATTTATTTATTTGAGACAGGGTCTTGCTCTTTACATATATTGTAGTGCAGTGATGCAATCATTGCTCACTGAAGCCTCAACCTTTTTTTTTCTTGTATATTGTGTGAAGTAAGAGTCAAAGTTCATTCTTTTTCATATAGATATGTAATTATTCCCGTACCATTTAGTTTGAATGGACTGTCCTTTCTCCATGGAATAACATGGGAATCTTTGTCCGAAACCAATTATATATGTTTACATATGTGTATGTATATGCATATGTTATAAGTTTAATACATATTAAACCTATATTTATAATTCTGGACTTAATATTTTGTTTCATTGATCTGTATATCTACCCCGTGCCAATAATGTACTATCTTAATTACCATAGCTTTATAGTAAGCTTTGAAATCAGATAGTGTATTTTTTATCATTGTTCTTTAAAATAATAGTTTATCTTTTTATTTGAATTTGTAATCAGCTTGTCAGTTTCTGCAAAAAGATTACTTGGATTTTGTTTGGAATTACATTAAATCTGTAGCATGTACTGTCCAGTATTCTAGCCTTTATCCACATGTGGCTATTAAGGTTTAAATCACTTAAATTAATTAAAATTTAATTAATTAAAATTAAACAAAACTTGAAAATTGGTTCCTCATTCACACTACAACATGTCAAGTGTTCAATAGCCACATGTGGTCAATGTCTTGGAAAGCTCAGTACAGTACATTTCCATTATTGCAGTAAGTTCTATCAAACAGCACTATTGTAGACCGATTAGTAGAGAACTGACTTAACAGTATTGAATGCTCCAGTCAGTGAACATGGTTTTTTTTCCATTTATTTCAGTAGTCTCTGTAATATATTATAGATTTCAGTTTACATATTATGAAAATATCTTATTAAATGTATAACAGTAGAAGTACTATTATTGGGTGATGTGTTCTATAGATGTATTTTAGGTCAAGTTTGTTGATAGTGCTATTTAAATCTTGTATACCTCTTGATTTTTTAATTTACTTGTTCTTTCAATTACTGAGACAGGAATGTTATATCCTTAACTATATTTGTGAATTTATTCACTTCTCCCTTCAGTTCTGTTAACTTTTGCTTAGGTGCTTTTTAAAATTCAAACTTTCAATCTCTGCCTTTTAATAGTAGAATTTAGACCATTTATATTCAATGTAGTTATCAATATCAGTTTATTTAAGTCTGAAATTGTGCAATTTGTCTTCTACCTATGTCATAAATCTTTCTATATACAAACACATGCTATATTTTCTGCATACGTTTTAAATGACACCTGGAAAGCACTGACATTATTTTCGCTTTAAGTTATCTTTTAAAGATGTCAAAAATGAGAAAGAAATATTCTGCATTTATCCATACACTTATTATTTGCAAAGGTTTTTAAAAATACCTTTGTGTAGATTTGAGTTACCAACTTGTATTTCCTTCAGCTTGAAGAACTTACAATTTCTTGTAGGACAGATCTCTGAAAACAAATTGTCTTAGCTTTTCTTTGTCTAAAAAAGTTATTGCCTTTACTTTTAAAATATATTTTCACTGGATATTGAATTTTAGGTCATAATCTTTTGTTGTTGTTGTTATTAGCACTTTAAAGATGTCTTCTAATGTTTTCTTGCTTTCATAGTTTCTGATGAGAAGTCTACTGTTATTAGTATCTCTGTGTGTGTGTCTCTTTTTTCCCTCTATTTTTTTTTTTTTTTTTTGTCACTGGTGTCAGCAATTTAATTATAGTGTGCCTTGGTATGTTTTGTGTGTGTGTGTGTGCGATTGATGTTCTTTGAGCTTTAGAATCTGTAAGTTTGTAGTTTTCATCAATTGTTTTTTCTTTTCATTCCTTTTATTTACTCATGTTCATGTTTTATTTTATATTTTTGAGAATTTTGAGCATATTTATAATAACTGTTTAAATGTCATTTGTGAATTCCATTGCTTCTAGTAGGATTCTATTGACAGATACTTTTTCCCTGATGATAGGTCATACTTTCTGTATTCTTCATGTATCTAGTGGTTTTTGGTTGAGTACTGGATATTTTGAATTTTATGTGAGTGCTGAATTGTACAATATTCCTTAAAAATATGTTGGATTTTGTTTTAGCAGATAGCTATATTACTTGAAGATCAATTTCATATTTTTGATGTTTGTTTTTTGGTTTATTAAAGAATAGGTCCATGGTAGAGTTTACTGAGATTTGACCTCTCTGGTGTCTCTCATAAATGCAACATATTCAATAAGATCTTTCCATTGTAGCTGGTGGGAACTTAAATGATTCCTGTCCTTTTGTGAGCTCTTTGAATTATTTGGCTTACAGCTTCCTGGAAGTTCTTTTCTCCCCTGCCGTGCATGTAGAATTATTCTTTTTGTAACCTATATACCATGCATGCATTTAAACAAAGACACAATGGGACCCCTGTGAAAATTTCTGGACCTCCCTTTTATCTGGCATACTGTCCTGCAAAGTCTAGTTCCGTGGTCTCCTTGATCTCAGTCTATGTCTCCTCAATTTAGCATGACCAATGTTTAATTGATGGTTATCTCCTTGGATTTTTCCTCCTTGCCTTGTGGCCCAGAAATTACCTCCAAGCAGAAAGTGGGTAATGTCTGAAAATGACTGTTTTATATATTGTATCCAGTTTTCTAGTAGTTTACAGAAGAAAGATATGCCTGAACTCTATTATTCTCTTAAACTCAGAAACAGAAACTTCCAAACCCTGGGTTTAACTGAAAATTCTTAGTGAACCTTTGTTGCTTAGAGCCTTTTCAGTCTCTTATTCTATTGTTTGTATCACAAAAACAGGTTAGCTTTTTCAAAATCAATAGATTCAAATTTTTAGATGTTCCCTAATCCCTTTTAATTTCCACTTGCAAAATGATAAATTTCTTGTGTGAACTCATATCATTCTTAAATATCTTGCTTTAAGCATCAAGGAACAATCAAGACAAATTGATATTCTGACCCTTTCCAACAGCTTCTCCTTTCAAATCCACCTTAAATGTTATCACATGCAGCAGGTTTGCAAAATATGCAACTACTGCATCACATGAATCTTCATCTTTCTAACTTGCAACATTTGTTTCCTTGCCATTTAACTTTGTTATGCCAGCTTTTCATTATGGCAGCTCTCTTCTTCACGGTACCATTGTTTCTACTAATAATATGTAATAAGTAGACTCAAACATGTAATGGTGCAAACAATAGTCCTACGTCGATGTTCAGGGTGCTGTGGTATTTCTTCTCCATGATGTTTTGCAGAGCTCCAGAATCCTTCCATCTTGTCACCCTTAGGGACGTTGGGAATTATTATGGTTAGATTCAGCAAAGGGAAGGTAAAGCAGCATGCAAGAGCACATGTGGGAAGTTATATGGACCAACTCTAAAAGTGGCACATATCACATTCCACTAGCTAGAATTCAATCACAGGTATAACCTAAGGGAGATTGTAATTCAATTGTAAGAAGGATTTGCAAATGTAACTTAGCCATGTGCCAAGGATGAAGAAGAAAATGGATTCAGGTGGACAAATAGCAGGAAGATTTAAGTGTATGTGGATTCTTTTTTTTGTTGTTTCTTCATGTCTCAGCTTATTTTGGAGTGCAAATTCTCAGAGACCCACTTCACATCTAAATTTCCTTATTTTTGAGATAATTCTTTCTTCTCTTGCCTCTTTCCCTTTTCTTTTTTCCCTCTCTTTTTCATTTCTCTTTTTTCCTACAAATATTAAATCTTCCAAGTACTTTGCTAGAATCTGGACTATGTTGGTAAGCAAGGCAGAGTCCTTGCCACCAGAGTGACAGTAATTTTTGTTCTCCATTATTTACCTAATATTTTACCAAGCATCACATACAGTAATATTACCTGATGATTTTTAAAATAAAAACTGTGTTATTCAGAATTGTTGAAAGTAACAAGAAACTACTAGTCGGAAAACTTATAGAAAAAAAGATGAAATTCTTCCTATTCATCACCGTTTGCTTTCAGAATTAAAATATTCCATAATCTTTGCCAGACAGAAAGAACAACATTGATTTCAAATCACCCTCCCCCACAACTCCCATCAAAATCCAAAACAAAACAAAACAAAAATGCATTAACTGAAGGACATCTAATTTCCTGAGTCTGTTTTTAATTTTGCTGTATACATTTTTATATTAACTCTATATTGATTTTTTTCATTGCTGTTGTTCCAGTGTACACAGTGTTCCAGATTACTTTTCTGGCAACTGCTGATGTGGTTTGTGGCTATGTTTGGTCCCATTTCTTAATTAGATGAAATGACACCCCACTTATAATTTAGTTACATAAAAATGGTAGAAATGTCGGTGTTTTTATAGGAAAATAACCGTGCTGACAACACATCTAGGTAACATGGTAGAATGGTATCATATATCTTCTCTGGATTTTATATTTCAATGCTTGGGTGATCCTAAAAAAGTAAGCTTATTTTTAAAATTAATTTATTCACTTAATAAATATTTACTGAGTTCTTATTCTGTGTTTGGCAGTGATGTGAATAGCTTAGAATATGTATGTAGTTCCTGGTTTTGAAGAGACTATGCCTCGGTAGGGAAAACTGAAATATAAGCAGGCTCCTAGTGTTGTATAAGAGCTATGATTTCAGTGTAAATAGGAAGATTTAAGGGCACAAAGAAAGGGCTCTGAGTTCTGCTTTTGGGAGCCTGATTGTGGACCCGTTAATGAGGTCTGAAAGAAATTTTGAAGGATGGGTAGGAGTTGACCAAAAAAGTAAGAGAAGGATATTTGGAGCTTATGGGAATGGGATTATAAAGGTGAGGGGGGCATGTGAAGAAGTAAAAGTCATTGGGTTTGACTGAGGCTTAGTATTGCAGTAGGTCAAAGATATTGTTGAGAAATGAAGCTGGTGAGATCACAACTTTTACTTATTGAATGATTTTTATGTACCACATACTTTACAAGTACTATTTAAATTAATACACTTTATTGTTTTGAGCAGTTTTAAGTACTTAGCAAAATTAGGCAGCAAGTACAGAGAGTTCCCATATAATCTCATCCCCACCATGTACAACTTCCCCTACTATCAGCATTCCACACCAGAGTGGTACATTGTAATCAATTGTCCCACAGACACTTGCACACACATTTATAGCAGCATGATTTGCGATGGTGAAAATATGGAACCAGCCTAAATGCCCATCAATCCATGAGTGGATAAAGAAATTGTGGTATAAATATATACGATGGAATACTATTCAGCCATGAAAAGGAACAAATTAATGTCATTTGCAGCAACCTGGATGGAACTGGAGACTATTATTCTAAGTGAAGTAACTCAGGAATGTAGACATAAAATTTTAATCTATTTGGGTAGATACAAAGGAGGACAATTCCTGAATCATATGGCAATAATATTTTTAGTTTTGTTAGAAACTTGCAAACTGTCTTCCAAAGTGGCTATACCATTTTGCATTCCCTCCAGCCATAAACGAGGGTTCCTGTTGCTCCACATCCTCACCAAATTTGGTATTGTCAGTTTTGTGGATTTTAGCCATTCTAATAGATGTGTAGTAGCATTTCATTGTTGTTTGAAGTTGCAATTTCCTAATGGAATATGATGTTGAACATTTTTTTCATAGGCTTACTTGTCATCTGTTTCTCTTCTTTGGTAAGGCTCTTCAGGTATTTTTCTTATTTTTTAATTGAGTTGTTACTGTTGAGTTTTAAGAGTATTTTTATATATTTTGGATAACAGTTCTTTATAAGATGTGGGGTTTCTTTTGCAATTATTTTCTTCTAGTCTGTGACTTGTTTTCTCACTCTCTTGAATTTTTGTTTCTGAGCACAGCTTTTAAGTTTTAATGAAGTCCCCCTCATTGATTATTTCTTTCATGGATCATGTCTTTGGTGTTGTGTCTAGAAAGTCATTGCTATACCAGGGTGATGTGATTTTCTCCTATGTTAACTTTTAGGAGTCTTTTCAGTTTTGTGAGTCTATTACCCACCTTGAGTTAATTTTTATTAAGAGTGTGAGGTTTGTGTCTGTATTCGTCTTTTTCCATGTAGCCGTCCAGTTGTTTCAGCAAAATTTTTCGTAAAAACTATCTTTGCCTGTGTATCTTTGTCAAGGATCTGTTGACTATGTTTATATGGGTCTGTTTCTGGGCTCTATTTTATTGTTTTACATGTCTGTACTTTCACTAGTACCACACTGTGTCAATTACTGCAGTTTTATTGTAAGTCTTAAAGGCAGATGTGTCAGTCCTCCAACTTTGTTCTTCTTTTATATTGTGTTGGCTATCCTGGGCTCTTTGCTTCTCCATACAAAACTTAGAATCAGTTTGTTGATATCCACAAAATAACTTACTGGGATTTTGATTGAGATTTCATTGAATCTGTAGATTAAGTTGGGAAGAACTAATGTCTTTGCAATATTGAGTCTTTCTACTTGTTAACATGTAAATATCTCTTCATTTATTTAGCTCTTCTTTAATATCTTTCATCAGTGTTTTGTAGTTTTCCTCATGCAGATCTTGCACATATTTTGTTAAATTTATACTTTAATATTTCATTTTTGGGGGTTCTGATGTAAATGGTAACATACTTTTAATTTCAAATTCTGCTTGTTTATTACCGGTATATAGGAAAATGACTTTTATATATTAACCTTGTATTCTGTAAACTTGCTATAATTGCTTATTAGTTTCAGGAGTATTTTTGTCAATACTTTTGGATTTTCTATATACATAATTATGTCATCTGTGAGCAAAGACACATTTATTTCTTTCTTTACAACCTATAAAGAGTTATTTCATTTTCTTTTCTTATTGCATTAGCTAGGACTTCCAGCGTGATGCTGAAAAGCACTGGTGAGAGAGAACATTTTTGCCTTTTTCCTGATCTCAGTGGGAAAGTTTTGAGGTTCTCACCATTAAGAATGATGTTGGCTGGGCGCAGTGGCTCATGCCTGTAATCCCAGCACTTTGGGAGGCCGAGGTGGGTGGGGTGGATCACCTGAGGTCAGGAGTTTGAGACCAGCTTGGCCAACATGGTGAAACCCCATCTCTACTAAAATTTCAAAAAAAATTAACCAGGCGTGGTGCTGGATGCCTGTAATCCCAGCTACTTGGGAGGCTGAGGCAGGAGAATCACTTGAACTCAGGATGCGGAGGTTGCAGTGAGCCGAGATTGCACCACTGCACTCTAGGCTGGGCAAGAGAATGACAGTCCATCTAAAAAAAAAAAAAAAAAGAATGATGTTAACTGTAGGTGTTGTAGGTGTTTTGTAGATGTAGATGTTCTTTATCAAGTTGAGAAAGTTACCCTCTATTTTTACTTTGCTGACATTAAAAAACTTGTGAATTGGTATTGAATTTTGTCAATTTTTCTGCATCTTTTTAAATTTTTCTACATTTATATTAATAGGATCATGCGATTTTTTTCCTGCTTTATCCTGTCAATGTGGTAGATTACATTAATTGATTTTCAAATGTTTAACCAGCCCAGTATTTCTATACTTGGGATAAATCACACTACATTGTTGGACTTGACTTACTAACATTCTGTTGAGGATTGTTGTACCTATATTCATAAGAGATATTGGTCTGTAGTTTTCTTTGAATGTCTTTACATGGTTTTGGTATTAGGGTAATGCTGGTGTTATAGAAGGAGTTAGTATTCCTCTGATTCTAACTTCTGGGAGAGATTGTGAAAAATTGGTATGATTTCTTTCTTAAATATTTGGTAAAATTCATCAGTAAACCCATGTGGGTCTCATGCTTTCTGTTTTGGAAGGTTATTATTAATTTAATTTCTTTGATGAATATAAGCCCCTTCCAATGACCTATTTCTTCTGGTGTGATTTTGGAAAATTGTGTCTTTTAAGAAATTGGTTCATTTTAAATTTATTTTTAATTAATTAATGAAAAATAAAAACCATCTTAATCTGTCACCCAGGCTGGAGGGCAGTGTTGCAGTCATAGCTCATTGCAGCCTCAAACTCCTGGGCTCAAGCAATCCTCTCACCTCAGCCTCCTGGGAATTGGTTCATTGTATTTAGGTTTTCAAATTTATGGGTATACAGTTGTTCATAATATTCTCTTATTATTCTTTTACTGTTCATGAGACCTGTAGTCATGTCCTTTCTTTCATTTCTGACATTAGTAATTTGCATGTTCTCTCTTTTTGATTACTTAGTCTGGCTAGAGACTTATTGATTTTATAAATCTTTAAAAAAACTGGATTTAGTTTGATTTTCTGCTCCAGTTTTTATTATTTCTTTCATTTGCTTACTTTGGATTTAATTTGCTCTTCTTTTTCTAGTATTCTAAGGTAGAAGCTTAGATGATTAATTTCAGATCTTTCTTTTTTTCTAATATATGTATTCAATATTATGCATTTCCTTCTAAGCAATGCTTTTACTGCATTCCACAAATTTGGTAAGTTGTATTTTCATTTAGTTCAAACTGTTTAAGTTTCTCATAAGATTTTTTTTACCCGTGTGTTATTTAGAAGTGTGTAGTTTAATCTCCAAACATCATGAGATTTTCCAGCTATCTTTCTGTTATTGATTTCTATTTTAATTCCACTGTGATCTGATAACAGAATTGTATGATTTCTATTCTTTTAATTTTGTTAGGGTGTTTTATGACCCAGACAGTGGTCTATCTTGGTGAGTATCCATGAACTTGGTGAAGTTCATGTGAACTAGATAAAAATGTTTATTCTCCTGTTGGATGAAGTAGCCTATAAATGTCCATTATATCCAGTTGATTATGTTGCTTTTTAGTTCAACTATGTCCTTCCTTACGGCTTTTCTGCCTGCTGAATCTATCCATTTCTGATAGAGAAGTGTTAAGTCTGTAACTGTAATAGTGGATCCATCTATTTCTTTGCAGTTCTTTCTGTTTCTCCTCATGTATTTTTTATGCTCTGCTGTTAGATTCATACATGTTAAGAATTGTTATGCCTTCTTGGAGAAATGATGTTTTTATTGTTATATAATGCCCCTTTTTTCTCTTAACAACTCTCCTTGCTATGAAGTCTATTCTGTTGGATGTTAGTGTAGCTAATCCCAGTTTCTTTTTATTAGTGTTAGCATGGTATATCTTTCCTCATCTATTTACTTTTAATCTATATCTTTTTATATTTAAAGTGATTTTTTTAATAGATAATATATAGTTGTATCTTGTTTTTTGATCCACTCTGACAATCTGTCTTTTAGTTGGTGCATTTAGACCATTGACATTCAAGGTGATTACTGATACAGTTGAATTAATATCTATTAATTTGTTACTGTTTCTATTTGTTGCCCCTGTTTTCTTTTCTTATTTTTGTCTTCCACTCTTTTTCTCCCATTTGTGCCTTTAGTTGAGCATTTTATGTGATTCCATTTTATCTTCTTTCTTAGTATATAAGTTGCACTTGTCTAAAACTTTCTAAATGGTTGCTCTAGAATTTGCTATATACATTTACAATTAATTCATGTCCACTTTCAAATAACACTATACACTCCCCGACTTATGATGGTTTAACTTTCAATTTTTTGACTTTTTGATGGTGAGAAAGTGATAGAAATTCAGTACACTTCTTGACTTATTATGGTGTTATGTCCCAATTACAACCCCATTGTAAATAGAGGAGCATCTGTACCACTTTAAGAGTAGTGCGAGCACCTGATAATAACAAAATAATTTTAATTCTTTCATCCTGTTCCTAGTATTGTTGCTGTCAATTATTTTACTTACATATAAGCATATGAATAGGAATAAAATACATTGTTGCTATTATTTTGAACAAATTGTTATCTGTTAGATCGATTAAGGATTGTTACCTTACTTATTCCTTTTCTTATTCTCTTGTTTTCTTTATGTAGATCTGAGTTTCTGACTTAACATTATTTTCCTTTTCTCTAAATAATTTATTTTAACGTTTCTTTGTGAAGTAATTCCACTGGCAACAAACTTCCTCCATTTTTGTTTATCTGAGAAAGTCTATTTCTCCTTCAGTTTTACTTCCCCCTCCTTCCCTCCCTCCCTCCTTGCTTCCCTCCCTCCTTCCTTCCCTCCCTCCTTCCTTCCTTTCCTCCCTCCCTCCTTCCCTCCCGTCTTTCCTTTTTTCTTCCTTGCTTCCTTTGTTCCTTCCTTCTTTCCTTTCTCTGTCTCCTTCTTCCTCTCTCTCCTCTCTTTTCTTTCTCTCTCTCTTCTCTTTTTTCTATTCTTCTTTACTTCCCCTTCCTTCCTTCCTTCCTTCCTTCCTTCCTTCCTTCCTTCCTTTTCCTTTTCCTTTTCCTTTTCCTTTTCCTTTCTGTTTTTTTTTTTTCTTTTCTTTCATGAGTCTGGTGCACCAGGATCTCCTTCACTTTTGAAAGATAATTTGCAGGGTACAGAATTCTAAGTTGATGTTTTATTTTTCAGCACTTTAAATATTTCACTTTCACCTCTTCTTGTGTGCACGGTTTGTGAGGAGAATTCTGACATAATTCTTATGTTTGCAATCCTTTAGGTAAAGTTCTCCCCCACCCCGGGGCTTCTTTCAAGATTTTTATTTTTGCTTTTTTTTTTTTTTGCATTCAAATATACTATGCCTAGTTATAACTTTTGGGGGGCATTCATCCCATTTGCTCTTAGAGCTTCCTGGACCTGTGGTTTGATGTCTAATGTTGGGGGGAATTCTCAGTCATTATTTCTTTGAATATCTGTTCCCTTCTCTCTTTCTTCTGTATATGTTAAGCCTTGTGTAGTTGTCTCACCATTCTTGGATATTCTGTTCTGTTTCCCCACCCTATCCCCCAGTATTTTTTTTCTTTTCAATTTTAGATGTTTCTATTGAAATATGCTCAAGCTTCGTGATTGTTTCCTCAACTTTTTCCAGTCTAGTCAAATGAACTCAATCAAAAGCATTCTTCATTTCTGTTAGTCTTTTTGATCTCCAGCATTTCTTTTTATTCTTTCTTAGCATTTCCATATCTCTGCTTACATTGCCCATCTGTTCTTGTAGGCTGTATATCTTATCTACTGGAAGCCTTAGGATGTTAATCACAGTTTTGTTTTTTTTTTTAAATTCCCAGTCTGATAACTCTAGCATTAGAGTTAGAGTTCTGAGTCTGGTTCTGATGCTTGCTTTGTCTCTTCAAACTGTGGGGTTTTCTTTGTTTGCCTTTTAATATGCCTTGTAATTTTTTCTTGATAGGCAGACTGGGTGCTGTATGATGTACTGGGTACAAGACATTGTGATAACTAGGCTGTAGTCATGTGGTGGTAAGGTGCGGAGTGAGAGGAAGCATGCTGTAGTCCTATGATTAGATCTCATGTCTTTTAATGAGCCTGTGCTTCTGGACTGCGAGTCTCACACATGCTTCTTAGTTGCTGCCCCACCCCTTTAGGTGGGACTGGATGGCTAGAGTGGACTAGAGTTGTGTATTTTTTTTCCCCTATATAGAAGACCACAGATGCTGAAGTTAGGCATTTCCTTCTCCCCAATATGTTAGGATCTGGAAAACCCTCAGTAGTATAGGCTCTTGTTAAATAACTTCTCTTAAGGTCAGACCTTGGTAAGAACAGAGTGGGCCAGGCGCGGTGGCTCACGCCTGTAATCCCAGCGCTTTGGGAGGCTGAGGCAGGCGGATCACAAGGTGAGGAGATCAAGACCATCCTGGCTAACACAGTGAAACTCTACTAAAAATACAAAAAAAAAAAAAAAAAAAAAAAAAAAAATTAGCTGGGCATGGTAGCAGGCGCCTGTAGTTCCAGCTACTAGGGAGGCTGAGGCAGGAGAATGGCGTGAACCCGGGAGGCAGAGCTTGTAGTGAGCCGAGATCGTGCCACTGCACTCCAGCCTGGGCGACAGAGCGAGACTCTGTCTCCAAAAAAAAAAAAAAAAAAAAAAAGGAAGAAACTATCCGTCCCTTGCCCACCCCTCCTGACTCTTGATTATCTTGATTATTGATTTCCAGAGGCTACCACTTTCAATCCTTTTAGCTATTGATTTTGATAGTTACCACCATATTTTTAT
This sequence comes from Macaca nemestrina, assembly GCF_043159975.1. Classification (NCBI taxonomy): domain Eukaryota; kingdom Metazoa; phylum Chordata; class Mammalia; order Primates; family Cercopithecidae; genus Macaca; species Macaca nemestrina. The sequence goes on from NC_092125.1 coordinate 29,879,037, forward strand.
GTAATCTGTTCATATTACTATTTTTGATTTTTCTTAGTTTTAGATACTCTCTTTTGACTTCTCACTGTAGAGAAGTAGGATTTAGCTGTCTTATATCCTTCTCCTATACTTATATGCACTCATACACTCACATATGCACTTATCCTCCTACATTCTACTAAAAGAATCATATTTTGCTAAATACATTTTTATAATCCTGAAAATGTTATTCATAGCCGAGCTATGTGATAAATTTTGATTATTTCTTCCATGATATGGTCTTTGTTGAGGTTGATAATTATCTCTCTTTGGTCTGTTTGCATAGTTTTCTGTACATCTATCACTAACGCATTCCCAATCTCTCCTACAGAAGTCTCAATCTCTCAGAAATCAGACTCTAACTCTAATGTTTAAAACCTTAAAAACATTCAGGATTAGGTACTTTTATGTTTATTTTCTTGGTGGAGGAAGAAATCTCTTCAGGACTCTCTGTTCTCTCATTCCAATAGATATCAATTACTCTCTTGGTCTCGTACTGGGATCTATACCATCCTGAAAACTTCCTTCTTTTCTTGGTTGTATACCTGCTTCCTGGATCTCATGTCGTCCTCTTTATTAGTTTGCTTCCTTGTTTTGTAGAACACATTATTTAACAATATTCTTAAAAAGGTGAAAGGGAGGTAAAATATTTTGAGATTTGCAAGTCTGGAAATATCTTTTCCTACTGTCACATTTATTGATAATTTAGAATTCTAGGTTAGAAATGATTTTTTCTCTCAGAATTTCAAAAACATTGCTGTATTGTTTTTTAGTTTCCAGTTTGCTGCTGGGAAGACAGATGCTGTAGTGATTCCCAATACTTTCTTTGTGTCTTTTCTTTCTTTAAGTTCTCTGGGAACTTTTTAGTATCTTTTATCAGCTCTCAGTGTTTTGAAATCTTTTACTGATATGCCATTTTGTGTGTATGTGCATGTGTGCGTGTGCTCATTTTCTGTTAGGTACTTGTTGAGTTTGTTCAATCCATAAATTCCTTATACTTATAGGTCATTTTCTTGGATAGGATCTCCCCAACCACAAACTGTTTCTGTTTGATTTTCTCTCTTTGGAATGCCAGTTATTCAAATATTGAATCTTCTGTACCATTTCTCTAGTTTTAAAAATGTGGTGGGTTTTTCTTTTCCTATTGTTTACTTATTTTTTTTTCTTTTGTTTTCTGGAACAGTTCCTTAAGTTTTTCTTCCATTTTACTAACCTTTTAATTTCTGCTCTCCTATTTTCAGTTATTGAGATTTTTTTTTGCCTGATGTTTCTGTTTATGGCCTTCTAATTTTGTTCCATGACTGCAATAAGTTCTCCTTTCTCTCAGAATATTAGTAAAAATGATCAAGTTGTATTCTGTATTTTGCATTATCTTTTTTTCCTTCAGGTTTCATGTTACAATATTTATTTGTTTTGGTCTCTGAGAATCTTTTTGGCCTTCCTTTCTTTCTTTCTTTCTTTCTTTCTTTCTTTCTTTCTTTCTTTCTTTCTTTCTTTCTTTCTTTCTTATTTTCACAAAAGTTTTTATTGTGACCAACAGTAAACATTCAAAAAAGTAATAATATCCATTGACTCAATATCCTTCAGAGAATAGAAACAATGGAAAAAAACTGTTAATTTTATAAGAATAGGTAAATTTTGGTATCCATATCTGACAATGCAATTACAAGAAGGGAAATTTACAGACCATGATCACTTTGGAACTAAATTTATATATCCTATTCAAAAATCCAGCTATATTTTATAAGGAGGTTATATCATGACCAAATTTGGTTTATACAATTAATTCAGTATATACTAGTTCCTGAATAAAGAGTAATAATAGTCTTGGGCTGGCAAGCCGAATAGGAACAGCTCTGGTGTGCAGCTGACAGTAAGATCAATGCAGAAGGCAGGTGATTTCTGTAATCCAACTGAGGTACCCAGCTCATCTTATTGGGACTGGTTAGATAGTGGGTGCAGCCCATGTAGGGCAAGCCAAAGCAGGATGGGGTGTTACCTCACCTGGGAAGTGCGTGGGGTTGGGAAACTCCCTCCCCTAGTGAAGGGAAGCTGGGAGGGACTGTGCCTAGAGGAATGGTGCATTCCAACCCAGATACTATGCTTTTCCCATAGTCTTTACAACCCACAGGCAAGAGATTCACTCAGGTGCCTACACCACCAGGGCCCAGGGTTTCAAGCACAAAACTGGGTGGCTGTTTGGGCAGACACTGAGCTAGCTGTAGCAGTTTTTTTTTGGTCATACCCCAGTTGTACCTGGCACTGGCTAGACAGAACCATTCACTCCCCTGGAAAGGGGGCTGAAGCCAGGGAGCCAAGTGGTCTAGCTCAGTGGATCCCACACCCACAGAGCTCAGCAAGCTAAGATCCACTAGCTTGAAATTCTCACTGCCAGCACAACAGTCTGAAATTGACTTGGGATGCTTGAACTTGGTTTGGGGAGGGGCGTCTGCCATTACTGAGGCTGGAGTAGGTGGTTTTCCCCTCACAGTGTAAACAAAGCCACTGGGAAGTTCGAACTGAGTGGAGCCCACTGCAGCTCAGCAAAGCCATTGTAGCCAGATTGCTTCTTTAGATTCCTCCTCTCTGGGCAGGGCATCTCTGAAAGAAAGGCAGCAGTCCCATATAGATAAAACTCCTATCTTCTTAGGACAGAGCACCTGGGGGAAAGGGTGGCTGTGGGCACAGCTTCAGCGGACTTAAACGTTCCTGTCTGCCAGCTCTGAAGAGAGCAGCGGATCTCTCAGAACAGCATTTGAGCTCTGCTAAGGGACAGAATGTCTCCTTAAGTGGGTCCCTGACCTGTGTACCTCCTGACTGGGAAACACCTCCCAGCAGGGGTTGACGGACACCCTATACAGGAGAGCTCTGGCTGACATCTAGCAGGTGCCCCTCTGGGATGAAACTTCCAGAGGAAGGAATAGACAGCAATCTTTGCTGTTCTGCAGCCTCCGCTGATGATACCCGGGCAAACAGGATCTGAAGTGGACCTCCAGCAAACTCCAGCAGACCTGCAGCAGAGGGGCCTATTAGAAGGAAAACTAACAAACAGAAAAGAAAAGAATCAACATCAACAAAAAGGACGCCCACACAGAAACCCCATCTGAAGATCACCAACCTCAAAGACGAAAGGTAGATAAATCCATGAAGATGAGGGAAAAACAGCACAACAAGGCTGAAAATTCCAAAAACCAGAATGCCTCTTCTCCAAAGGATCACAACTCCTCACTAGCAAGGGAACAAAACTGGATGGAGATTGAGTTTGGTGAATTGACAGAAACAGGCTTCACAAGTTCATAACAAACTCCTCTGAGCTAAAGGAGGATGTTCTAATGCAATGCAAGGAAGCTAAGAACCTTGAAGAAAAGTTAGAGGAATTGCTAACTAGAATAACCACTTTAGAGGAGAACACAAATGACCTGATGGACCTGAAAAACACAGCACGAGAACTTCGTGAAGCATTCACAAGTATCAGTAGCCAAATCAATCAAGTGGAAGAAAGGATATCAGAGATTGAAGATCACCTTAATGAAATAAAGCATGAAGACAAGATTAGAGAAAAAAGTATGAAAAGGAATGAACAAAGCCTCCAAGAAATATGGGACTATGTGAAAAGATCAAACCTGCATGTGATTGGTGTACCTGAAAGTGACAGGGAGAATGGAACCAAGTTGAAAAACACTTTTCGGGATATTATCCAGGAGACCTTCCCCAACCTAGCAAGACAGGGCAACAGTCAAATTCCGGAAATACAGAAAACACCACAAAGATACTCCTTGAGAAGAGCAACCCCAAGACACATAATCATCAGATTCACCAAAGTTGAAATGAAGGAAAAAATGTTAAGGGCAGCCTGAGGGAAAGGTTGGGTTACACACAAAAGGAAGCCCATCAGACTAACAGCAGGTCTCTCTGTAGAAACCCTACAAGCCAGAAGAGAGTGGAGGCCAATATTCAACATTCTTTTTTTTGAGACAGATTCGCACTTTGTTACTCAGGCTGGAATGCAGTGGCGCAATCTCAGCTCACTGCAAGCTGCGCCTCCCGGGTTCACTCCATTCTACTGCCTCAGCCTCCTGAGTAGCTGGGACTACGGGAACCTGCCACCACGCCTGGCTAATTTTTTGTATTTTTAGTAGAGACAGGGTTTCACCGTGTTAGCCAGGATGGTCTCAATCTCCTATCCTCGTGATCCACCCATCTCGGCCTCCCAAAGTGCTGGGATTACAGGCATGATCAACATTCTTAAAGAAAATAATTTTCAACCCAGAAATTCATATCCAGCCAAACTAAGCTTCATAAGTGAAGGAGAAATAAAATCCTTTACAGACAAGCAAATACTGAGAGATTTTGTCACCACCAGGATTGCGTTACAAGAGCTCCTGAAGGGAGCACTAAACATGGAAAGGAACAACTGATTCCAGCCACTGCAAAAACATACTGAATTATAAAGACCATTGACACTACAAAGAAAGTGCATCAAATAACAGGCAAAATAGCCAACTGGCATTGTAATGACAGGATCAAATTCACACATAACAATATTAACCTTAAATGTAAAAGGGCTAAATCACCCAATTAAAAAACACACACTGGGCTGGGCACAGTAGCTCACACCTGTAATCCCAGCACTTTAGGATGCCAAGGTGGGTGGATCATGAGGTCAGGAGTTTGAGACCAGCCTGGACAAGATGCTGAAACCCCGTCTCTAGTAAAAAAATACAAAAATTAGCCTGGCGTGGTGGCATGCGCATGTAGTCCCAGCTACTCGGGAGACTGAGGCAGGAGAATCACTGGAACCCGGGAGGCAGAGGTGGCAGTGAGCTGAGATTGTGCCACTGCACTCCAGCTTGGGTGACACAGAAAGACTCTGTCTCAAGAAAACACACACACACACACACACACACACACACACACACAGGCAAATTGGATAAAGAGTCAAGACCCATTGGTGTACTGTATTCAGGAGACCCATAGCACATGCAAAGACACACATAGACTCAAAATAAAGGGAAGAATATTTACCAAGCAAATGGAAAGCAAAAAAAAGCAGGGGTTGCAATCCTAGTATCTGATTAAACAGACTTTAAACCAACAAAGATCAAAGAAGGGCATTACATAATAGTAAAGGGATCAATGCAACAGGAAAAGCTAACTATCTGAAATATATATGCACCCAATACAGGAGCACCCAGATTCATAAAGCAAGTTCTTAGAGGCCTACAGAGAGACTTGGACTCCCACATAATAATAGTGGGAGACTTTAACACCACACTGTCAATATTAGACAGGTCAATGAGACAGGAAATTAATGAGGATATTCAGGACTTGAACTCAGCTCTGTACCAAAAGGACGTACTAGACATCTACAGAACTCTCCACCCCAAATCAACAGAATATACATTTTTCTCAGCACCACAACATACTTATTCCAAAATTGACCACATTATTGGAAGTAAAACACTCCTCAGCAAATGCAAAAGAATGGAAATAATGACAGTCTCTCTGACCACAGTGCCATCAAATTAGAACTCAGGATTAAGAAACTCACTGAAAACCGTGCAACTTTGTGAAAACTGAACAACCTGGTCATGAATGACTACTGGGTAAATAACGAAATTAAGGCAGAAATTTCTTTGAAACCAATGAGAATAAAGATACAATGTACCAGAATCTCTGGGACACAGCTAAAGCAGTGTTTATAGAGGAATTTATAGTACCAAATGCTCACAGGAGAAAGCAGGAAAGATCTAAAATCAACACCCTAACATCATGATTAAAATAACTAGAGAAGCAAGAGCAAAAATATTCAAAAGCTAGCAGAAGAGAAGAAATAACTAAGACAAGAGCAGAACTGAAGGAGACAGAGACACGAGAAGCCCTTCAAAAAATCAATGAATTCAGGAGCTGGTTTTTTGAAAAGATTAACAAAATAGACCACTAGCCAGATTAATAAAGAATAAAAGAGAGAAGAATCAAACACAATAAAAAATGATAAAGGGGATATCACCACTGATCCCACAGGAATACAAACTACCATCAGAGAATACTATAAACACCTCTAAGCAAATAAACGAGGAAATCTAGAAACAATGGATAAATTACTAGACACATACACCCTCCCAAAACTAAACCAGGATGAAGTCAAATCCCTGAATAGACCAATAACAAGTCTGAAATTGAGGCAGTAATTAATAGCCTACCAACCAAAAAAAGCCCAGGACCAGGTAGATTTCACAGACAAATTCTACCAGAGGTACAAAGAGGAGGTGGTAGCATTCCTTCTGAAACTATTCCAAACAATAAAAAAAGAGGGACTCCTCCCTAACTCATTTTATGAGGCACCATCATCCTGATACTAAAACCTGGTGGAGACACAATAAAAAAAGAAAATTTCAGGCCAATATCCCTGATGAACATTGATGCAAAAATCTTCAATAAAATACTGGCATACCAAACCTAGCAGCACATCAAAAAGCTTATCCACCATGATCAAGTCGACTTCATCCCTGGGATGCAAGGCTGGCTCAACATACACAAATCAATAAACGTAATCCATCACATAAACACAACCAACAACAAAAATCACATGATTATCTCAATAGATGCAGAAAGGCCTTCAATAAAATTCAACATCCCTTCATGCTAAAAACTCTCAATAAATGAGGTATTGATGGAACATATCTCAAAATAATAAGAGCTATTTATGACAAACCCACAGCCAATATCATACTGAATAGGCAAAAGTTGATAGCATTCCCTTTGAAAACTGGCACAAGACCAGGATGCCCTCTCTCACCACTCCTATTCAACATACGAAGTTCTGGCCAGGGAAATCAGGCAAGAGAAAGAAATAAAGCATATTTAAATAGGAAGAGAGGAAGTGAAATTATCCCTGTTTGCAGATGACATGATTGTATATTTAGAAAACCCCATCATCTCAGCCTGAAATCTCCTTAAGCTGATAAGCAACTTCAGCAAAGTCTCGGGGTACAAAATCAATGTGCAAAAATCACAAGCATTCCTATACACCAATAATAGACAAACAGCCAAATTATGCATGAACTCTCATTTGCAATTGCTACAAGAAGAATCAAATACCTAGGAATACAACTTACAAGGGATGTGGAGGACCTCTTCAAGGAGAACTACAAACCACTGCTCAAGGAAATAAAAGAGGACATAAACAAATGGAAAAACATTCCACGCTCATGGATAGGAAGAATCAATATCATGAAAATGGCCATAGTGTCCAAAGTAATTTATAGATTCAATGCTATCTCTATCAAGCTGCCACTGACTTTCTTCACAGAATTAGAAAAATCCACTTTAAATTTCATATGGAATCAAAAAAGAGCCCGCATTGCCAAGACAATCCTAAGCAAAAAGAACAAAGCTGGAGGCATGATACTACCTGACTTCAAATTATACTACAAGCCTGCAGTAACCAAAACAGCATGGTACTGGTACCAAAACAGATATATAGACCAATGGAACAGAACAGAGGCCTCAGAAATAATGCCCCACATCTACAACCATCTGATCTTTGACAAACCTGACAAAAACAAGCAAGGGGGAAAGGATTTCCTATTTAACAAATGTTGTTGGGAAAACTGGCTAGCCATATGCAGAAAACTGAAACTGGACCCCTTCCTTACACCTTATACAAAAATTAACCCAAGATGGATTAAAGACTTAAATGCAAGACCCAAAACCATAAAAACCCTAGAATAAAACCTAGGCAATACTATTCAGGACATAGGCATGGACAAAGACTTCATGACTAAAACACCAAAAGCAATGGCAACAAAAGCCAAAACTGACAAATGGGATCTAATGAAAGATCTTCTGCACAGCAAAAGAAACTATAATCAGACTGAACAGGCAACCTACAGAATGGGAGAAAATGTTTGCAATCTACCCATCTGACAAAGGGCTAATATCCATAATCTACAAGGAATGTAAACAAATTTACAAGAGAAGAACAATCCCATCAAAAAGTGGGTGAAGGTTATGAACAGACTCTTCTTGAATGAAGACATTTATGCAGCCAACAAACATATGAAGAAAAACTCATCATCACTGGTCATTAGAGAAATGCAAATTAAAACCACAATGAGATACCATCTCATGCCAGTTAGAATGGTGACCATTAAAGAGTTAGGAAACAACAGATGCTGGAGAGGATGTGGAGAAATAGAAATGCTTTTACACTGTTGGTGGGAGTGTAAATTAGTTCAACCACTGTGGAAGACAGTGTGGCAACCCCTTAAGGATCTAGAACCAGAAATACCATTTGACCCAGCAATCCCATTACTAGGTATATACCCAAAGAAATATAAATTATCCTACTATAAAGACACATGCATACGTATGTTTATTGATGCACTATTTACAGTAGCAAAGACTTGGAGCCAACCCAAATGGACATCAATGATAGATTGCTAAAGAAAATGTGGTACATATATACCATGGAGTACTATGTAGCCATAAAAAGGAATGAGTTCGTGTCCTTTGCAGGGACATGAATGAAGCTGGAAGCCATCATCCTCAGCAAACTAACACAGGAACAGAAAACCAAACACCACATGTTCTCACTCATAAGTGGGAGTTGAACGAGAACACATAGACACAGGGAGGGGAACAACACACACTGGGGCCAGTCAGGAGGTTGGGGGTGAGAGGAGGGAGAACATTAGGACAAACAGCTAATGCATGCAGGGCTTAAAACCTAAATGACAGGTTGATAGGTGCAGCAAACCACCATGGCACTCGTATACCTATGTAACAGATCTACACATTCTGCACTTGTATCCTGGAACTTAAAGTAAAATAAAACAAAAAGCATTATAAATTACTAGGCACATACCATCCATTTCATCTAATGAAGAAAGCAAATGGCAAATATCATGTATCTGATGTGCTACTCAAAATGTCTAGGTTCTTACATTATTTATTACTGAAAGAAACCTTGGAGATCATGGTTTCTAACTATTTATTTGACAGATGAGGAAAACTGAGACCTGTGGAGTTTTGGTGACATGCCTTGAGACTAGAATCCAAGCCTAGTACAGTCTTCTTTCCATTAAATTGTATTTCCTTTTCTAAGGCGTGGTGAATGCTGTGTGGCTTACGAGTTTATTTTTGGTGATGACACTATACCTGCTTTTCTTCCTTTATTTTTTTTTTACCTCAGTGACTAGAACTGGATCAATACTAATCCTTGGTTTATGACACACTCTCACAATTGGTCCATGTATAACCTATTTATTTATTTGCTTTTAATAATGTAATACATAAAACTTCAAACATTCATATTTGGTGGAGAACTTGGGAAGAAATGAAAATGTATAATTTCCATATATGCCTGGTACAAAAATAAACTCATATATTTGGAAATTATTTAGTGCTACAGCTGTTTGTTTTTCCCCCTTGGGTTGAAGGTTATCTTCTGGATGGGTGGTTTGGCAACTCTCCTCCTCATCACTTTGAAATCACCAAACTCAAGTAGCACTTAGAAAACAAAGTAAGACAGAAGGAAATGGGAAAACGACCAGGAAAATGTGCTTTACATTTAGCATTGTGACATATATGTCTTTAAAATTTGTTAGTCTTCTGCAAATTGTGTAATGTTGGGTTTGTTTATGATGCAGGTCTGAGAACCATTGGAGTTATCACCAAACTGGACCTTATGGATGAAGGAACAGATGCCAGGGATGTTCTAGAGAACAAACTGTTGCCTCTTCGCAGGGGTAATGTACTGTGGTCTATACAATACTTTTTTGTTTGTTTGTTTGTTTTTGGTTATATGGAAGAGAAATGATTGGGAAGCCACTAGGAGTTTTGGTTTTAATGCCTTCTCAGTTGTAAGGAATGGATTTATCATTAGTTATACTTTTTATGGAATGGCTGTACATTCCTGAATGATATATTAGAAAATAATACAAAGGGAGAACTATTCTTTAAAATAACAGGAATAATAAAACAGGAAAAGGAAGGAGTTTGAAGCGAGGTTATAAATATTCATCATAGACTGCATAAACTTATACTATTGTAAGCCTGATATTTACTTGCCTGCTATATGACAAAACTGCGAAGATACACACTCTCTTAAAATGCACACAGTTTAAGGGTGAGAGACACTATTGTATTGACGCTAAAAAATTATTGTGAGCTCAATCAGTAGCCTGTGTTCAATACTGATGTTTCCCATTGAGTTTTATAAAGGGCCTCAGTCTTCACACCTAAAACTAGTTTTGCTTTTCTTAGTCTGCCTATGTGAGAGCCTTGAAATCTCCCTGGAATAAGCCACAAAAAGTGTCCCCAACTCCATAGATTTGTGTTTTGTTTCAGGTTACGTGGGGGTGGTAAACAGAAGCCAGAAGGACATAGATGGGAAGAAGGACATAAAGGCAGCCATGTTGGCAGAGAGGAAGTTTTTCCTTTCCCACCCGGCTTACAGACATATCGCTGACCGAATGGGAACTCCACACCTGCAGAAGGTCCTTAATCAGGTAAAAATGTTATTTCAAGCAACAAGAACAGTTATGAAATATGTAAGTGGATGCTGGAATTTGTATTTATTATTTTTAAGTTTATTTTTTTCCAAAACAAGACATGCAGTTTCAATGATAGGGATTTTAAAAATGGGTATTAGTACCTCAGATTCACACTATTACCATTCTCAGTGAATAGAACTCATCTTCCTGTTATTGAAAGAAGAGCTCTCAAAGCAGAAACACATACCTATTTAGGAACAGTGAACAGGGATATACATTTTAGCATATATTCATTTGTAATATGTAGTTACCTTGAGAAGTTAAATTTTTATAACTTTGAAAAGTTGATCTCTTGGGATCTGTTTTTGAAGCACCAATCTGTAATGGCTAGGTTACACTTTCTGCTAATTTTTTTTTATGACTTTGTTTAGAATTGATTTGTTTCTTAATTTAAAACCTTTAGAATCACAAATCCTGGTTTAATAATCATTGATTTCCACTCATCTAAGATGCTTTTCCAGATAACCCCTTTTCCCACAATAATTTAGAATTGGGCCTTCTGCCTACCCCGCTCCATGCACTATGCACAAACTTCTTCCATAAATCCTCAATGCTCTTACTTGGTTACAGATATTTCTTCCCCTATTGGAGTTAAGTGTTATGACAAGCATCATTGTCATTGAATGCAGGGCCCCCTCCCTGAGTTTTGATTATATTGACTTCATGTGACTGGCAGCCTTTCTCACAAATACTCTTATAAGTTATGCTTTAACTGTTACGTACAAACTTAATCAGGCAATCAATCAATCAATCAAGTAGATTTCTGATTCTTAGCTCCTAGAAAGTATCAATAGCTGTCATAATATGTGACATTATACCTGAACAATTTAGGCAAAACGACTGAGAAGAAATTTTAGAAAATAAAAAATTGTGTTATAATTCCATTTTAAGAGATTTCAACGCAGACTATTGTAAAGTTTATACTTTTTAATTAAAGATAAATATTTGGACTCTAGGAAACATCACTATGATTGTATCATTTAAAAATATGAATATATTTTAGAGAAGGAGCATTGTTATGCAAGAATCCTAACACTCTACCAATATATTTTGCATTGTCAAAACTCTCTTTAGAATACTGCTTTCACAGCTGTATTGGCCTACAAAAAACGCAAATAAACTGAGAAAATCTTCGAAGAAAATCACTAATATGGTTAGAAAGATAAAGCTGGAAATGAGTTAAGTTTTGAATACTGGAAAAACAGAAGGAGGTGGTTAACTATTAGATTATTACAGGTGACGCCCAAGTTATGACACAATTGGATTTTTTTTTCTGAAGATGTCTCCTTTCCTGGATAATCACTCTCTCTTTATTGCTTCAAGAATATTTATACTATGTTTGAAACTAAGATAATTCTATGGCTATGTATGTGTACCAATACTTCTGGTCCTATAGGATAATTCATATGGAAAATACTGCAAAATGACATGACATTTTTGAAAAATTGAATGAAATTTTCATTGTGGGGGGAAGGCAGAGAAAGAGGTAGTGAGTTGTATGAGATGATATTGGAGATGTAGGCAGTGGCTGAATCCTGTAATGTTTCTAGACCAAATTGAGGATTTTGGCTCTTACCTAAGACCAATAAGGAGTCATTTAAGGGTCCTGAGTAGAGGAATAACAAGATCAGATCCATGGGTGAAAAAAGAATATGGTATTGAAGACAGGAAGACCAAGAGTAGACCAGTTAGGAGTAAAAGAGAAATTATGGGAATTTGGTTGTAAGGGCCAGTGGAGATGAAAAGAAGGGGCAGGTTTGAGAAATGTTCAGGAAAATTGAGGACTAGGTGGTAGATTAGAGCTGTTGGGTGTTGGGAGAGGTGGAGTCAAGGTTATGTCCCAGGTTTCCAGGTTCTTATAAAGTCACCAAGATGGGGAACCCTGAAGGGAAGATCAAATACTTGATTTTGGAAATGTTGAGCTTGAGATGTCATTGAAACATCCATGAGGAGAAGTCAAGCAGTTGGTCAAATATGCATGCCACAGCAAAGATAAATCTTGTTTGGAGACAACATCTTACAACTATAGGTATTTGGATGTTTATTGAAGCCATGGATGGAATGAGATTCCCTGAAGAGAGAACAGAGAGTAAACAAAAAAGAGGCCTCGGACCCAGATTTGAGGAATTTCAATAATTACTGTTCTGGCAAAGAGGGTGAATTGTCCAAGGAAATAGAGAAGATATATCGAGAATGGATAGCAGAAAAATTAGAGAAGCTGGAGTCATGGAAGCCAGGGGAAGAAGTGTTTTAGAAAGCCACAGTATTGCTTTGCTCTGGAGATGTCTGAGAAGCAAAAGGTGAAAATCAGGTATTTTTATTATTTACCAGTTCACATGGCAATCAGTTGGTTGCTGGTTTCTTGTGGTTGCTGTTTCTGTTAGATTTGGGTCTTTGTCTCTCGTGACGTTGCTATCGGGAATGCTGTCCTCTCAGCTCTTTTTTTCCCTGCTTCATGGTTAGAACAGCAGTGCATTCCAGGGTGCTAACATAACAATTTATTACTGTGAGCAAGGGGGTAATACAGTTATAAACTATTGACAGATAACTCTAGATTTATTTAATAAATACATTCAGGTGACCTCAGATAAACATAAAGATGACTGAAAATAGTTTCTTCACTCAATCTGGGTATATTAATTCTCCCTAATTTTAATATTTTTTCTTTTTTCTGCATTTCTAGGAAGTTTATATTCTTTTTATTGATTTCAAGTTCATCACTTAGGCAGTTCAAGAAGGTTATCTGTTTTTTCTTTTAATTAAGACTTTCTTTAACTGCATTGTAATAGAAAGACCGTAAGACCTAAACAATCTAGGTTTTTATCTCACCTTTGTTCTTAATTAATCATGCACTCTTAAGCTCTAGGAGAAGTTTTCATTGTACTGAGCTTGAGGTGCCTGCTGATCTCAGTGGAAATATCA